>NW_026578613.1:0-34407 GCF_029603195.1 Condylostylus longicornis
GCAGATTCGAAGTAGTGGAGTTTGTAGAATGCAGTAGTAAAGCTAGTAAACAGTGGTCTGCAAAAAGTGGCTGAAAAAGGGGAAGAAGGAGAGAGGGACACACCCGTAAGGAGCTGTAGGCGACTTGGCCATTGGCGACAGCTTTTGGCAAAACGTTTTGACGGAGAACAAAAGACCACTAAGAAGTTTCTGATCTGCCTGTTGAGATTCGAGCGAAACCTTTTTTTGTTTTTGATTGTTCTGATGGGGAATTCCATCGACACGCATAGATCACATGTTGACGTTTTAATACGAAAAAGGAGAACAGGAGCTGAGGTGTTGAAGATTTTCCAGCCTGAGGAGACTGTGATGTTGCTGACGGCTGGGAAGTGGCTATTGACTGAGTGGATGACGCAGGCCCTGCAGTCAAGAACATAGCGAGGTATCAGGATTCAAAAAAGATGGTGACTGATAGAATATTTTATTAAAGTACGCTTATTGAAAATGGAATTTCAAAAGAAAGTATTGAAGCGAAACGTCTAAAACCCCTGTGAACCGACAAAAACGGGAAATTCACGGAACTATATGAAGAGTGAACCTTTTTATGCCCCTCTAAAAGTATTAAATCTGATTGAAAAAAAAACATCAGATTACTGTTCAGCAACCGCTTCGTCATCTGTTATTTCAACTTTCTGTGACTCTAGTCCATCCTCTTCTTCTTTGAGCTGCTTCGGTTGTTCGGTTTCATCTTCCTCGACATCGACAAGTTTAGTTTCGACAACGGTTTCCGTTACAGTCGTTGTTGTTTCTGAAATGATTTTTTCAATTGTGTCATCCGTCGGAACAATTTCTTCATGAACAGTTATTTCCGTTTTCTGAACAAACAATTGTAGTCAAGCAGCCAATTATTTGAGTCTTACCGTATGCGACACTTTCTCTGAACCGTTATCCATTGATTGAGAAGTCGTTACAGCAACATCAGGAGGGAATGCATCATGAACTGTTCCCATCTTCACTGCTGTCTCTTCATTCAATCCCCGAGCAAGGATTATAGCGTCAGATCTGGATGGGATGTTGTGCACGCTATTCCCAATTGTTAGTCGCCCTTGACTCCACGCGTTCGCCAAATGATACGAACTTTCTTCTCCCGCCTCAACCATCATGCTGTGATAGTGTCCATCCAAGTCCTTCAGTGTGCCTGAAACAATGCAGCGTGCTACGACGATCATCTTGAACCCTTCTACCTGCAAGACGCTCTACTTCGCACAAGCTCGCGGCAGATTGAGACGCAATAACAGCGACTTGTTGTGCATAATGCTCAGCCTCAGCGATTGCCGATTGATCCATCAGTTCGGATGGCATCGCGACTTCGATGAACCGAGGGACGTAGAGAGGGGACGTCTTGGCGAGTATAACGGGGACGCAACTGAGGAACTTTGAGATCAACTGTGGTGATCGTTTCAATTGGGACTGGAAACGTGTCGAATGATCTCTTCTTCTACTTCAACATTGACGTATTCAGGAACTGGACGGTCAACGTATTGGGGAACAGGGACTGCGCAACAGACAGAGCAGCAATGTTAGAAATCGAAGGAGAAAGGGAGACTGACCTTTGTTTCAGAACGACTTGTTCGTGAACTTCTGGCACCTCAATGATCTGGGGAAACAGACTAATGACTCCAATTCCATTCTGGGGTATTTACCTTCTCGTATGGGATTTCACGGTATTCAATTTCCGCAACCTAATGGGAGATTGAACTCATATTTGAATTCATATTTGAATTCATATTCCATCCATTTCAGATTCCACTTACTTCGACAATTTTCTCCTGAGTGATAATCTTCGGAATCTCGATAATTCGCTCTTGAATGTCGAAACGTGGAATCTGGAGAAATCGACATCATGAGGAAAGCTTTCTTCTAATGGGAAATACCATTCCACCACCACCGCATCATCAACACGCACCTCTTTGATTTTCTCTTGAAGGATCACTTCAGGAACCTCAACGATGCGCTCGATATATTCAATTTCAGGAACTTCAAGAAGAACAAAGTTTCAAATTCATTTTCGATCAGGAAGTGATGATGGATCGATTTACATGTCAAGTCATGAATGTTTTTACATGTAATTCATGAATGTCTTTACATGTATATATTGACACTCACCTTCTACGATCCGTTCTTGAATGATTGGCTTCGCTACTTCGATGATTTTTTCTCTAACCATTTGAATGTCCTCAACGACTTCTTCATGGACAACTTTCTCCGGAACGACAATCAATTTTTCGACGATGTCTTCACGCACCACTTTTTTAGGGACGCGCACTTCATGCTCAACGATTCTCTCTGAGATAACGTGAGCCTCCCCAATCATCGAGGACTGACTGACGATAGCATGTTGTCCCATATATTGCGATTGAGTTCCATGCCACTGCTGACTGCCATGACGGACAGTCCCAGATGGAGTGTAGCCGCCCATCGACGAGCGATGTGTCACTGTGGATCCTCTAGGGAGGAGACGGTTATTTGTCATAATCGACGAAACCGTTCCGTGATGGGGGTAGGATCCCGAAGGGTTATGTCCCATGATCGAGGGTGTCTCGTACCGAGGCATAGAAGTCATGTATCCACTTGAAGAATATTGATGATTATTGAAAGCTTGAGATGAGGAAAACACGCTACTAGTTCGATGATCTCGAGAAAGGGGAGACGATGTCGGATGCTGAATGGAAGATGCCATAAGATGATTGCTATTACCAAGAGTGCGTTGTTCTGCTGCAACCTTTTCTCGTGGTGTCATCGTTTCGGTTGTCGTTGATTGCGTGGAGGACATGAATGACTAGAATTATCTCTATTGCTCGTACAATCACAGCCTCAAGGTTCAGTACGATCTGACTGCATGCAGCACAACAAAACGCTCAAAATCCAAAATGACGCAGCTGTGGCTCTGCTATTACCAATGTAAAGATGAAGTGCAAAAAATGATCGAGTTAGAAATGGAAAGGTTTAGCCAAAGAACCGTATTCCGACTCAAAAGCCCCAGCGGCAGTCACGACACAGAAATGTACCAGAATATCCGCATAAACTATTTCGTAGTACCTTGAGATTGACAATTCTCTCTATAGGGACTCCTGCTGTGTTGCACCAAGATACGGAGATACGAATGTAAACATGTGTTGAGATTTTAATAGAAGGAACCTCAAATGTCCCCACCCTGGAATGAACCGTCGCTACCTGCCAACCAATCTCGAGGATGATTCGTCCATCAAGCGTCTTCTGTCCCCATCGTGCTAGAGTCACGCAGTCACTTGTTCTTAACCAATTTTGCATTCTCATCAGCTTTTCAAAGTACTGAAGTCTCCGCTTCACACAAGAAGTAAAGTGTCCGCCAAATTGAAGATCAGACTCCGTCAAGAAATGGCCTTTCCGGTTTTTACTCTTCCATTTCACTAGTGCTGCTCTGTCGAGATTTATCGTTGGGATTAAAGGGTTCCACCTGGGCAGAAAGGCCCTTGATGGGGCTTATGAGAGAAAGCGTGGCAAACTCGTAGATCCTCAAAACAGAGAGTGAAATTTTTCAAAATGGAGGAAATAACAGTGAATGAACGGGGGATCAGGAACAGGTGTGGGCAGAATGATGGATGCTGAAAGGCACTGGAACCAACAAAACTGCATCGCGGAAAGGGTCCTGACACTGATTGGTGACCAACCGATTAATGACATCGTGATAGAGAGATTATCCCAAAATGTCCGGGATCAATTTCAATTATGGACTGAATCCAGTGAAAGTGCATTCGTTGGATGCATTCTGGAAACATTCAAAAAGGCGGAAGATCCTCAAAAGATTTGTTTCTATTTGTCTCTCATATCTCAAGCAACTTCATTGTCAAAAACTCTCGCAGTCGAAGTTGTTCAAGACGTCCTTCGTCATCCAATTGCAAATCAGTCTTCCTGTCTTAACTTCTCTCTCTCTTTGATTGATACAGTGGTATCCCGCTGGAACAGATGGGAGAGATACACTGTGCCTGCCATTGTAGATGTTTTATCCTCCTCTCTCTTCTCATCTTCTCCATGCTTCCCCACGGCCGGATTCTCGAAGCTTCTTTTAGCTGAACTCTCCAGTGATGCTTCAATTTCCATAGCCAAGGATATTCTGAATGAGAGTCTCACAAAAGTGGAAGCAGAGCCCGGAAGCGAGTCCAAAGTTTTGGAGATATTCTTGCTTCTCGTTTCCAGCCAAACGATTCGCCCGCAAACATCTTCAGATAAGAACGGGAGGCTCAAGACCGACGGAAGGCCGGAAACACGCAGTAGGGAGCAAGGATCTGTTTCAGCAGAACAGAAAAGCAGAGAATGGTGGGAATTCGTGCTGGATTGTTTCATCAAAATCATTACCATTCTATCCAAAAGAAATCTCCAACGTGAACTTGACTTCCAGGGCAATCTGCTGCGTTGTGCGTTGGGTTGTCATCCGTTGATGTGGGAAATGGCAACGGAGGGTTATCATGCTTCCCAGGCATTTGATGTTCTGGAACAAGCTCTTTGGACTGCAGCTTCTTGCCGCTCATCGCAAGATAAAGTTGCACTCCAATTTAAGAAGTTGGCATTCGAATTTCTTAGAGTCGTTTCAACAACCTCCTCAGCGTGGTCTGATTTCTGGACTCTCATTGACTCCCTGAATTCGAACAGCCATCATTTATTGTCAGCGGTTTGGGAGAAGTCGTTCAAACACTTGATTGAAACTGGGACAAAAGAATCGTTCCCTACTTCAACTTTCAGTGGACGATTCCAAACAGTCAATACTTCATGTCTCAAATGCATCTTAGAATTGGGTTTGTCTCACGATAATCCTGCATCACTACGATTTGTTGTGGACTTCGTTCTCTCACACCCCGCCCTTCTCATTAAGCTCATCGGTCCAAAGCTCGTCAAATCAAAGATCTTCGGGTGGCTTAAGTCTTATCCCTCCTATTCGGAACCTGATTGGTGTTTCTCAGCTCTTCTTCCTCGCTTCTGTGAAGTCCCGTGGTTTCTGAGGGCAGTCGGTAGCAAAGAATACCGGAGTAATTTAGTCACATTCACTCGGAACTTTATTTTCTCTTCTGTTGAAGATTCAAGTGGACATGAGGTGATGATTGTACAAGCTCTCCGCCTTCGCCTTTTGAGCTTCCTTAATACAAAAGTGAAACACCATCTTCCCATGGCTGCCCTTCTCGAGTCTCTCGTTAATCCGCCCCTTGCTATCCAATGGAAGAGCAATGAGATTGAGCTGCTAACTGCCTTGCTTGATATGGTCAACCGAGAATTCGCGTACCAATCACGGCCTCATTTGTCTTCACTCCTCTTGACGTTGTTATATCAGTCAAGGTGTTTTGCTCCCCAATTTCAAAGTCATCGACATCAACGCTTCGTTCAAATATCCGCCATTTTAGCGCCTCTTTCTCATTCTTTCATTTCAAACTCTTCTTGTCACACTCTCATCTGCAGTTGCATTCAATCAATGCAACCAGAAGTATCCGGATCCTCGATGGTTTCTGATGTTCTGCACTTTATGATGAACGAGAAATCGGAATCTTCGTCTCCAATTGGAAATTGCAGATTCATCGCATTCAGTTTGTTGTCGTTAAAAAACGACGATCCTGTATTCAATGATGCTTCCCACCAAATCAATGACGCGCTTCTGGAAAATTCCATCGACAGGGTTGGTTTACTATCATGCAGCATTTTCAGCCATTTTGTTTTCAGTTCTTGCAACATTTCTCTTTGTCTTAGATCAGTGGAGCATTTGATCAAACAACGGAAACCGAGTGGACTGCTCGAGATGAATTTTTGCTCAACCATTGCACTTTGCTCGCCCATACATTCAACTCATTGCCAACATTAAGCATTTTCCCGGCGTCACTCTTGCTTCGTATTGTTGAGTGCATTCAAACTTTGGTAGCTTTGAGGGAAGAGAAGGGTTTTACGTTGGAGGAAGAGATTCGCTGGTTCCGAACGATGGTCTCCCTTGCATCTCTCGTCAAGTTTGTCCGCTCGGACACTCAATCGAATTCAGACCCTCAGATGCAAAAGTATCATTCATTTTTAGCAAACCGATTGTTCCTTCTTCTCGAAAGCAAACAGCCGGGGCTCCAACTTTATGCCGTTTTAATTGCGTTGAGTTGTTTGGGAAATTTTCCAGATAAGAAATTTGAAATCAGTGACGCTCACTGTTCTGCCATCCTCGAATTACGAGAGGGTACTTTGAGGGGTGAGTCATCAAAGAGCACAACGATTTTCATACTTAAGTGATTTTCGCACAATTTTCAGACCTTGTCAATAGGTGCTCTTCGATGCTATTTCCCTGCGACCTTTCTCTTTCCTCCATTGCTGACGCTTTTTCATCCGCGAAATGGAATCTTCTTGGATACTCGATTTCAGCAAACCCACGCCCAGATGGCTCAACTAACGACTTCAAAACACGCTTATGTCTACTGATTTTCAATCACCTCCCCTTAGAGAGTTCAACAGCCCTCCCGCATTTGCTTCGTCTCTTGCAGTCGACGGTCCTTCCTGTTCTGTTTGACTCAAAACGAGAACTTGGTCAACGCCAACAACTCCTAGTGTCCCTGTCGTGCAGCCTCAACCACCTGGTAGTTGAGCTGGGGACAAAATCGATCGGCGGTTCAGTTCCGCTCTTGAAACAACTGGCTGAAACAATTTTGGGAAATCCTTCCATCATCCTTCTGGATCTCCAACAATCGCAGCCCGTTCTCCTTGAGACGGCAATTCGATCCATCTTGCAAATTGGGACACGAATTGTGGGGCTTGCGAGAGCCTTCATCGGTGAGAACGGAGAAGGATGAATGAAACACTCGAAGTGGTTGTTCTGTATTTTCTTCAGTTCCATTATTGTGTGCACTGCGGTCTTTGGTGAAGGTTGGAAATGTCGAGCTCATAACTCATGCTTCTCAATTGGCTGCATTGATAACAGACTTCTTAGTTTATCGCGAACCATTAATAGAGGTTCGTTTATTGTAGCCACCAAACGATTCAGGAATGAATACGACTCAGAAGAAAGATTGACAGCCCACGAAAAAACTCATCAAGTTCGCATCTTTCCATTCAGCTATCCGAGCATATTGATGCTAATTCGGTTGTGGGAACGGATGATGAAATTGATCAACGCGTCGAGGTATGGAACTGCCTGTTCTTGAAAATGAGGAAATTCACTTTATCGTCGTTTTTTCTTGCAGTTTTTCCTTCCTACATCAGCATATGTGAGATTTTGTACACTCAGCTTCATCGAGTGGATGACCGAAGAGAGTCATCGCACTCCAATGATATCAGCCCTTGCTGCATCCATCGCGAAGGAAGTGACAAACAGGCTTCATGAAATTCATCGGGAGACCATTCGGTCCAAAAATCCATCGCTGCCTCATACAAAATCGCATCGTCATCAAATCCGTTTGTGGCAAGCATTATGTTGCCTTTCCTCCCATGAAGATTTATTGACGGAAATCATTTTAAGCGACGTGGACTATTTTCAAGTTTTGTGGGAATTTCTTGACGGTGCTTCTCTTCCTGATATCCGTCATCTCATGGAAGTATTTTTTTCTCGACTCGCCGTTGCATGGCCATCGTTCTCAATTCCTTTCCTCCTCAAGGGAATTTCACACATAAACGCTCCAACCCAGCAAACTTCATCGTTCATAATAATAACTGGTGCATTCCTCCTACGCAGCGGATCAGCCAAGATTGTCGATGCAGACGTTAGTCGACTTGTAGAAGGTCTTCTTCCGTCTGCAACTTCAAATAGCGCTTTAATCAGAGGAACAGTTCACTATCTATTTGTTACATTGTTTGCTCCAGATCCAAGGTAAGCGTCTTTCCAAAGTCTAGAATCCCTGTGAACTTACTTCTCTCAGCTTGCCAAGCATCCCCTGGTCCAATTTCACAACCAATGGGCGTTTAATGGAGATCTACGAAACCAACCGTGCAGTTTCCTCAATTGTTCATTTTTTGCTTCAAAGCAAAGAAGCCCAGAAAATGCGAAGACGCCTTCACAGCATTTTTTCTTCATGGAATCTGCTTGAGGAACAGACGCTTTTGTGGTTGCTTCCAGAAGTAGGACGTTCAGTTGTGATCCAGCTAATTGGTTTTTCTTCAGAGGCCTTCTGATTTAGAATCGGGATGGAATGGCGGTCAATCTGAATTTGACCAATTTGATATCAGAGTTCCAACAGCGCTCGCTGCAGTCTTGAAGTAAGATTCATTTACTGCAAACAAAATCGATTCTATTTTTCACTTCAGAAACGCGATCAGCGAGACTCTCTCTGCGATGCCAATTTATGAATCTGGATCGCCAGTGAATGTCACCCCTCTTCCTGATGTAGGTCACCCCTTCTATCACTCCCTCTGAAGCTTTCTACCATTGAAGGTTCCTGATGCGATTGATTATCAACGCAAATTCGAGCCAAATGAAAGCGAGGACGCTGCAAGGACTTCAGGATCCTCCCGCCGCCCAACTTCCCTGATTGTTGTTGCCTCCCTTGTTGATAAATTGCCAAACCTTGCTGGGCTTACCCGAACTGCAGAGATATTTGGGGCAGAGTAAGAGGGTGGTTTATCCAAAATTTCTTCACGAGTATTTGACTTCAGACGAATTCTCTTACCAAGTCTCGCTGCTCTTCGTGATCCAGTGTTCGTTTCTTGTTCTGTTTCGTCGCATCTATGGATACCAACAGAAGAAGTGAGTCGCATGGTTTGGCAAGAATTATGCCTGAAGGTTGCTCTTTGGTCTACAAAGCTCTCATCTTCAGGTAACCCCAAACGACTTGCCAGTGGCTTTGCTGAAGCTCAAACGTCAAGGGTACACAATCGTAGCGGTTGAGCAAACCAAAAATTCGATATCGCTCGATCAATTTGAGTTTCCAAAGAAATGTGTAATCGTTCTCGGATCAGAAAAAGAAGGGATTCCTGCAAGAGTATTGGCAGTCGTTGACTCTACAATTGAAATTCCGCAGAGAGGAGTTATCAGATCGTTAAATGTTCACGTTTCTGGAGCTTTGGCTATTTGGCAATACACACAACAATATGGAGCTGCTTGTTAAAATGTTGAAATATGACGCTCTAAAAAAATCAAAGTTCGAGAGATCTGCGAGTCAGAGGAAATCATCGGCTTCGTTGTACATCATTGCAGACACCCCGCCCTCATCCCATTGGGGGTGTAGAGGTCGACTGGGAGAAGCGCGAGTTAGATGGCTCTTCAACTGAACTAAGCTTTTCAAGCTTTTTGCAGTAGTAGACGTGATGGTGCTGCACTGTGAGAGAGCCAACTGCGCAACCAGAGCATCACTGAGCTCATCTTCGTTTTCTTGAGCCATATTTTGATCGCAAGATGATTTTCTTTCACGTTGAACTGCATGACAAATACTCGACAATTTGTTCAAAAGACACATTCGTTCTCCACTGTGATCAGCATCGCGCTGAGATTCCAAATACGCAACTGCTTCGTCGATTTTTGCTTTCAGTTCTTCAGCTGCATCCACCCATGAATCCAGATGAGTCGCCAATTGTGTATCAGCGACACGATCTGCAACTGTTCTTGATTGCGTTGCTGTTAGAGGGTTGGATGACTCGTTCAATAACGTCTTTGATAGAACTGCTTTCGATATCACATCAGACAGAACGATCCGCTCAGCTTCGCCAGCTTCTAACTTGAAACTAATTTCTCTTAAGCACTCCGCTAAATTGAGTGAAGTGCTCGAGAACTTGTCGAAGAGCTGGATTTGAATGGACTGCTTTCCGTTACTGGGAGACGTATTTTTTGGGGATTCTTTGATCAAAGATTGGGCGCAACTCCCGCTAAGATCAATCTGTGGCGCTGATGGGCTCTTGAGAGATAGAATGTATGGCGAGTCGCAATATCGACCAGATTCTTCCAGAAATTGAAGCATGAACGGTGAGAAATCATCCGATCCAGCGACATACCAGCCAACTAGTTCAAGTGTTGGAAAAACCTCATGATACTGAGAAAGACGCTGTTGAAAGAAATCCCAATCTGGCAACCCTCTAGACCACCTCGGAGCTGTTGATTCCTCTGATGCTGATAGAAAAGCAATCTCAAATGAGTTGACTAAAGCTAAATGTCCTCCGTCCAAAGTCCCCAGCAACGCTCCCAAAACAACCACATCCGATTGAGACTGAAATAATCCATGTTGCCCACTGATAGCACGACAAGACTCCCTCGTTAGATGATCGGATACGTTTATCAACACTAAAGGATGGAGAATGGACTCCATGATCGACGTCAGTTTTTTTCAGACGCGTGACTGGATCAATATTTGATCTATGGATGGCGTACAGCATTTTGATTTTGACTTTGGAATTGGACTGCCAGAAGAGGAACGCCAGCAATTGAATGAAATTTACAGTACTTTACTCAGTGGGTGGTTGTTCCCCTGTCGCTCGATTTTATACTTCTTCTTCTTTCAGTATTTATTCAAAATTATCTAGAACCAGCAGTGTCTGATCATCTCACAGATGCCGAAGATGTTTCTGGCGATCCTCCGTCAAAGCGTCCCCGTTTATCAGAATTCAAATCTCCAGAAAAACCAACTCCTATGGCTTCAGCCGCATTAGCTCAAGCAGCAGCTAATGCTCCCTCTAGTGTTTGGGACATTTTCGATGATGTTTTACGAGATGTTGCAAAAAAAGGAACTGCATTGTGAGTTGTTTGATTCCATAAGTGAAAGTTAAAACTGAATATGTGGGGTTCGTGTCGTAACTTGAGAGTAGAGATCAAGTTATTTCTTGAGAGTCAAGTTGAATAACTTGATCTTGACTCTTCCAGTGGAATACGGCGAAAATCCGTCTGTTATTCATCTCAGATGTTCGTGGCCATTTCTAAGGGTGATTATCGCTGCTAAAATGGAGTTTGTAAGTGAGAGATATGAGCGCTTTGAAAAATGCCCCTTCCCTCAGCTCTTTTCCTCCTCCTTGGGTTCGATGCGACCTCGTAAACCAGATGATCTTGAATCTTTGCGTTCTTCAATTGTTCATTTATGGGATTTGGATGTGTAAGCGATTGCTCTGATGGGGTCACTATGAATGAGTATGGGGTTAAAGCTATGAATGAGTACAAGCCATACATGTTTGTTTTTTAGCGCTCCATTCACTGTTCAACGTGCAGCAGAAATTTTAGTCAATTCCCGTCAATACAGAAATCCTAGAAAGCTCGCCTTTGCTTTGGATAAGGTGAATTTTTCTTTGTTTTTATTTTTCATCTCTGTTTTTATTTACAGGTCTTTAGAAGTGCGACTCTTCCTTTAGCGTGGGATAAGAAAGCGTCTTATTTTGAGCATTATTATAAATCAAACTTTGACTCGATGCTTTCTACTGCAATTGCTTCTGTAAGCGCCATAGTCTCGGATTGCCGTTCCATGATTCTTTACGCAGGGTCCACGGCGTCCCCGCACTCTTCTTCCCCGTTCCCCCGCTTTGAAACCCTGTGGGCGTCTCAGTTCAACCTCCTCAGTGGTTTCGTCTCTCTCCACGCCTGTTCTCGCTGGCCCTCGTCTGAGAGACGCGAAACGGCCATCGGATGAGGAAAACTCTCAGGAAGGGGAGACTCCTGGATTTTGGCAAGAGGGCGAGCTTGACGAGGAAGATGAAGAGGAAGTGATGGGAGGAGATGAAGAAGATGCAGAAGAGCAATTTGATAAAAGCAATAGCGAATATGTTTTATCTCTCCCTGAAAATCCTCCTTCATCAAGGCGTCTAGTGAGACCCCATCAGCTACCACGAATGGCTCAAAGTCATACGATCCAATCAGCTAGAAGGAAGACTGGCGGAGTTGCGGATCTCCTAAGAGACCTTCATGATGAGTTTGATGAGCCGGTGTCTCTTGGACAACCAGATAAAGCATCACTCGACCCATCCAAGGATACAAATTCTGGTTTGGGTTTACTCACTGGGTATTTTGATGAAGAAGAAGAGGGAGTGGCAAGGACGGAATCAACTACTAGCGTTGAAGCAATGAAGTTGCTAACAGATTCGCTTAATCAGCATGTAGAGCATGTGTGATCATTGCGCACTGCACCTCAGACTGATTTCCCATTGCCGGTAAACACACATCCTGGACTGTGCCTGGTGAACCCTGATCTGTAATCGTTCACCTGAGATACAATGGCTCGTACCAAACAGACTGCTCGTAAATCAACTGGAGGCAAAGCGCCTCGCAAACAGCTCGCGTCTAAGGTGAGTGATGCGCGAATGCCATCCCTCATTCGGAGTGTTTTTAGGCCGCGAGAAAGTCGGCTCCAATTACTGGTGCCGTCAAGAAGGCACATCGCTACCGCCCAGGAACCGTCGGTGCGTCTTTTTAGTTTTTGGCGGGTTCATGATATTATTCTTTTATAGCGCTTCGTGAAATCCGAAAGTATCAGAAGAGTACCGAATTATTGATCCGTAAACTTCCCTTCCAACGATTGGTCAGAGAAATTGCCCAAGAGTTCAAGTGCGTGGTTCTCCAAAATATTCGCGCAAAATAGATTATCATTTCATCGCTCTTGCTTTGTCGCTTCGGTGGTTATATGCCTGGCTGTTGTTCCAGAATTTTGTTTGTTAATCTTGGTTTTTCTTTTAGAGCGGATCTTCGTTTCCAATCCCAGGCAGTTCTGGCTTTGCAAGAAGCGTCAGAAGCCTATTTGGTCGGGCTTTTTGAAGATACGAATTTGTGCGCAATTCACGCTAAAAGAGTGACAATTATGCCGAAGGATATTCAACTCGCCGACGAATTCGCGGGGAGAGAACTTGATCCATTTATTGATATCAAGCATGCTCCGTTTTTTTCAAGTAAACGAAAGGAATACCGCACTAAAAAGTCCTATCGCTTCAAAGCCACAGTCCAATCGCAGGGAGCGAAATCCTTCTGGAATTCTTCAACAGATGACTGATAGCTTCTATACAAAGATAAATAGAAACAAAAATAACCAGATGATCCACTCGTCTCTCTCACTCTGGATCCGGATAATAAGTTTCATTAGAATCCAATTCCATCATTCCTTGAATGACACTCCTTCCCAACGATCGAGGAAATTCTTGATCTTCCACAACGTGAACCATCCCCCCATCTACAACACACGAATGACGAGTTGAGTATGCGGCTCGGTACTCCGGACATGCTCATTCAGACCCTTTACATTATCTTTTATCACCCTTTAAATTATCTTTCTATCCCCCTTTAAATTATCTTTCTATCACCCTTTGGATTATCTTTCTATCATTGCTTACTCAAATTGAAATCGACATGAAAATATTGGAAATTCTTGGGAATCACACCTCGAACCCCTTCGCGACGTGTTTGTGGCACATCGATGATTTTTTTATGTTGCGACCACTCAGACCCAATTTCAGACAAAGCTTTTCTAAAATACGCCTGAAGAACAAACGTTATTGCTGATGATGAATGTTCTACGAGTTGGTTATAAATGTTGACTCTACCTTGGCCTCTCCGATTCGATCGAGATCCATACCGAAACAATCAACTGTTGTGTGTCCCCCACCTCCCATCAAACTTCTCTCCATGGAGACAATCCGGGACGAGCATTCGACAAATACAACTCCCATATTTCGCTCATCGAAAAATCTACAGAATTAACGTCAGAATGAACTTGTTTACTAGCAGATGACTCAGAATAAAAATTGTTGGGAATCAAAGTTCGGATAAGAACTGGTTCTTATAGATCGCAGGTAGAAGCATCGTAGTACCACTAACCACCAAAGTTTTACCTAATCAACGATTTCTGGAAATTTCTGATATCTTGATAAACATCTTCATCCAAAGCTGTTGTACTGGACGAATGGCTCTAAGGAACAAATAGAGGTAACAAGAGGGTACCCCAATAAATCAACTCACAACAGGAGAGATAAAAAGATGATACTTAACGACACATTGTCGAAAACTTTGAAAGCAAAGATACGCATTTGGTGACATCGCAATCAGACTTCTCCCCCGAGCAGCATGAAATTTGGAACTCTCCGGGCAAAACAAGCACCTTTAAAAAAGTGATTCTTCAACATATCTATAATTATCTTACTTCTGTAATGCTCTGTTCAAATGACGAGTATCTGCAATTCTTCGTTTACTATTTTCCCCAACTTGTCTTCTTCTCCCATCTTTCAACAGCATCTCCCTCATCATCATCTTCATGGAGATTTCGATAACTTCGACCCCTGGCAATCATGTTATTATGTTTTTAATCATTAAGGCATGATGTTTATTTTGTCGCTAACTCGAATGATACTAGTCGAATGATACTCTAATTCCTCACTTTTTAAGAATATAATCTTCAAAATGACGATCATAATTCTCAACCCCTTCGACTCTAGTAGATCGATACAACTCAGCGACAGAAACATCATCAGAATTTCTGAAGAACCCAAATGTGAATATTCTTGATTATTTCGATCCTTCTCACCCTTTCGCTTGTTTCTCTCTTGTTTTCTTACGCGATTTCCTCTCCATATCGATCGACGTCAGTGGCAAATACCTTCCCTCAGCATCGACATCTTCTATAACGCGGACTTCTTCTCTTCGAGCGTCCCTTCTTGCGCCCTTTTCCCCTTGTGCCCCTCTTTCTTTCTCCTCTGCTTTTCTCTGTTCTTTTTCTACCAATCTGACTTTTTCTGCCTCAAGCTTTTGATAGCCCTCCAGATCGCCTGCCATCAACAGTTTCAATGCTTTACTAGCAATTGTATTTGGATCTTCATCCAGCTGCGATTCCTGCACTTGCTTCCATTCATTTCCACCGCCGTCATGCTTCATTTCATCTTCTACCCTCTCTACCATTTCGCGTCTACTTCCTTCGCATCGCCCGTTTCGTCCAAATGACGTTTCATCTTCACTTCCACTACTTTGCACTTGCATTTGTCGAAGCTGTTTGAAGTCCTTTTTACCACGGCGCTTCCCCCAGCGCCCCGCTGCTTCCTCCTCCTTCTTGAATTTGACGACAGGCGACTCATCTGGGCATCGTTCCTGTTCTTCTCTCCTTCTTTCTCTCCTTTTACGCCATTCACGACCAGAGTCTCCGACAGCAGTCTCAGTATGGTGGACATTGCGCTGTGGCATCTCTACAGTCGTGTCCTCCTTCCCTGATCCTCGAAGATGGAGACCAGGTCCCAAAACATCCTCAAGTGGTTTGTGTCTTCGACGCGTATAGATATCCTAGAACGACGGACTGGATGTTCAGCGACGACGACGACATCTCACCTCCACTTTTGTAGCTCGCGTTTCTGTTTCCTTTGAGCTTAACAAGGAATCGAACTCTCCTATCTGACACCAAGATATTCACCATACTGGTCTTCTGGCTCACCATCCACGACTCTCTTGCTAACTCCTGTCCCCCACCCTGAGAGGAAACGGACGCCTCTTCACGTCTGACCCGTTTCGAAGCATGTTCGCAATCAGCTTCTGTCTCCTTGCTCTCCTTCCGTTTGTGCTTGCCGTGCTTGTCGACGATTTTTGCACCACGCAGCATGGTCCTTCTGAGACAGCTGTTGATTTCTGTCGCACCGAAAAATGTACGAAAAAACTATAGAACGCAGCTCATCTTTTTTGACGCTTTAGCAGAACATCGATATCGGCTGTAACAGCATCAACTAATTCCTCATCTTGTTGTTCCAGTGCGATATCTGCTGCGCTTATGCCGTCTTGATTCACCACAGTTGCCGACGCTCCTGCTATTCTTAATAATTCAACAGCCCTCACATTTCCCTGACACACAGCCATTGCTAGCGCCGTATTTCCCTTTTCGTCAAAAAGCGTTGGGTCAGCACCAAGATTGAGTAGCTGTTGAATACACGGCGCCACCATTTCATCTCCCATGGCTGAACAATGAAATAATTGCATTAGAGGTGTGAGCCTCTTGCTATTCGGTCTATTGAGTATTCCAGTCACGTAGACGCTCCATATTGGTAGATCGTCCGTGCTATTCCGCGACTTCACTTGACCGACCGAATCACACATTTGTTTCTTAAACACCAGCCAGTCGAGCAGTTGACGCACTATATCTGCCCTGTAGAACTCAGATTTCAGGGACAACATCAGAGGAGTATCGAACTCCTCTTTATCAAGAAGCGTTAGATCAATATTTTTTAACGAAAGGAATATTCTAATTAATTCAATTCTTCCTTTTTTGATACAATTATGGATGAGCTCATTCTCGTTGTAGACGCTTATCAGTTGCCTGATCTTTTCCAAAGACGACCGTTGAAATGAGTATCCCAACACACTCGAACTATTTCCCTTTGGATCCGTTGCTTTGTAGAGTTGCTCTAATAGAACGTGCATGTTGCTTTCAACGATGCGAAGGAGAAGATCGGGCGGATAAGTTGATGAAAGACTCAAGAGCATGGCAGTTAGCTGATCGTTCCCAACTCTGAATGCGACTCCAAGAGGCGTTTCTCCATCCTTGTTTTGAGAGTCCAAGAGATCTTTGTTCATGGATAAAAGAAGGTCTGCGATCCCCAACGACCCATGCTCGATTGCAACATGGAATGGAGTATTTCCTGAACGAACAACAACAGCAGAGTAGTTTCATGACTTGATAGATTATTCGCACGAACCAGATGAATTCTGTTGAATTGCTAACGGGGACAAATCTCCATGAAGGGCTTCCAATGATTTCATAGTTGCAAGAATTATTTTAGAATTGAGTGATTTTTTCGCTGCATAGTGAAGAAAGTTATTTCCATCACCATCGCAGATTCTTGGATTGAGTTCCTGCTAAAGAAAAAATAAAAAAAGAGATGCTGAGAGGCAACTTACCGCGTGCCGCTTAAGAAGCTTATTGAGGGCGTCGGTATTCTTGTGTAGAATTGCAACCATAAACGGAGTTTGTGACTTCAGGTTGACAGCATTGACATCAAGACCCCTCGCCTTCAACAGTTCATCACTAATTTTGAATTTATGAAAAGCAATGCTCAAATGAAGTGCCGTATCTCCACAATCATCTTTCACATTGATGTTATCATCAAGCAATGCAGCTAGAACTTCCTTCGTTTTTCCTTTTTTGATGTCTAAAACGATGGAAGGCCCAAGCTGTGAAAGCCTCGTGGGGGCAATTCTTGAAGAGGAACAACGGGACAGAAAACGCATTTTGAGCTTTTAACACCAGAGCCACATGCAACTGTCCCGTCAATGAGAGGTGACAGTAGGGACATCTAGGGCCATAGACATCCTTACCGCTTTCTCCCTAAGCACCATATCGGCATCCCTATTGCACCTTTGAATTTGTTTCTTGCTATTTTTTTTGTTTGCCGCGATACATGCATTGTATGAGGTCCACATCCTTGACTTTTGAATAACGAAGCTAAGGGCTCATGACTCTCAAGCCCAGATGTGAATACAAACATGATGACGCCGAATAAGGTTTGATTTATTTTTTGGGTATCATTTTTTGCCAACGCCACTCTGCTGCCCCGTCTATGTGCGAAAACAATGACGAATCACCAGGTGGATAGCCCCATTGTCGATCAAGATGGAGTTCCCAACGCGGATACCTTCGGAGGAATTGGTCGCCATCTCCATATTAATGGTGACCAGCTAAATGATGATTTCGAAATGGCTCATTTGGCGGATGCCATATCAGATATGAATGCCCGACAATTCCTCGATCGCGAAGGCTTCGGAGAGAGATCTGATTTCCAAGCAGCTTTCGAGTCTCATCGCTCTGGTCATCCTTACAGACATCGTGAGAATCTCCGAAGCGGGAGACTGTCGTTCATCGCGCGTGCACTTCTCATTTTGGTCGGAGGCCTCACTCCTTTATTAGTCGAAATGTATAGTCTGAGGGATGCTCTGTCCCAATTCCTCGATCATCACTCGTGGATACAATTGCGAGCCAAATATAACCCGACTCTATTGAAGCAAGATGTCGTGATTCGCATACCAAGAGAGTTGATTAATGGTGCCGTTTTGCTGCTTCAGCATGGTGTCAACCCGGAGTCTTGTCGTTTGAATTGGCGGGTAGGTAATGAAGGGAGATCAAAGAAGGAAACCGAACATTCGAACGTCGACGGACAAACTCGTCCTCCGACACTTCGATCGTCTTCACCGACATTTCTGGAAACGCCACACGATCATCCGATTCGCAGACGCCCTGGCGAGTGGGGGGAAGAGAGCCTGGGCCTGCTTCCACTGCGGGTGGAATTATTGATCGTCTTCACAGGAAAACGACAGAACCGATCGGACAAGAGCAAAGAGTTTGCTAGTAGCCAGACTGACGGAACTGAAAACAGGAAATCCGCGACTGTCGGACGCGAACCGGAGAGCGAAAGAAGAAGACTTCTTGGAACTAATGAAGTGCATATGAGAGAAACTGATGAACCGATTAGCTGTCCGATTAAGCTGACGACATTATTGTGTGACTCAAGAATATTCTTGGCTGCGCTTAAAGCTCCAAGTCGTCTTTGTGGGGGGGGGTCTCACCCAACGAATCGCAGATGGTGCCGCTACGAGGTCCATTTGGTACAATTTGGCGGTAAAATGGAACATATTTTCGAGACGTCATTTGATCAGTGGCCTCTGGTTGACTCCCTGGTTCAACTCAACTTTAATAACGAATCTAGGGGATGCGTTGAAATTAAGGGGAGGATCTCCGCCCGATGAGAATTTCAACTTTGGAAAATTCCAATTCTTGTCCGCCTTCTCTCACCCACAATGTTCTGCATTGAAACAGAAAGACGCAGAATCACAAGAATCACGTCAAGTTCCTTGGAACTCAAATTCGCATAACCAGGAGCACTCGACTGTCATCTTCTCAGCCTCACAAATCGACGATGATATCACACCCACATTTCTATTCCGTTTTATGACGATTGCGTTTCTGTTCGGAAGATGGATTGCGGCTGAAGTGCGAGTTGTGATTGAAATGTTTCTGCCTCCCATTCTTGTTACTGAAGTGCTTGGGTGGTGCACGATTTTTTCCTTTCGAAGATTCCACAGTCTGTCCCAATGCGCCTCAAAATTGCTACGATGTTTCGTTCTTCGATTTTTCGGGGCTGTTTCAGAAATCGTTGCCAGTATCGAGCGAAGCACAACAGAAGCCATTTTGCTTCGAACACCTCTCCGACTTCTTCTTGAAGCTTCGACTGAAGACGATTTGGGACAACCAAACAATGAAAATCGAGATTTGGATGGAGAAGATGAGAACTTCGATGACGCGTACTGGCAACGACAAAGTCGATATCAGGAAGTCTTAGATGGTCAACTTCTTGGTCTTCATGCAATTTGGCGCACGTCTAATTTCTGCTGTCATTACTTCTGGTACGTTCACAATGAAACGCTCTTTTTGAAGTCTTCTTTCAGGTCTTGTGTTACGCTTCTCGCTTTGCAATGTCTGTCCATTGATAGATCTGTTATTCGTTGGAAGACTCAAGGAAGTTTTCTTTCTGTTTCTGAACTCTTCCTCCTTCAAAAACTCGCATGGATTGCATGGGGGGTCGTTGTTATCACGATTCACTTTTATCCAATTCATCTGTCCTCACCCCACATCATTACTACAACGAGGACCACGGAGCGATTCGCCATGCAAAGGATTCTCTATCTCATCAGATGGATCACTTCAATCTGGCCGGCTGGTGGTGGATGTAAGCAACAGAGAGTCCTCTTCTTTTCATCTCCTCGACTTCTTTTCAGTGTGCTATGTGCTAATCGCATACTCCTTCGCTACAATCACATCCTTGTGGTTCTGGAGTGAGTCAAATGAATCCAACCCTTCATGCGTTCTTGTTGCAGGAATCCATGCAGCAACGCTTCGTCCCGTTGGTCTCTACATCGCCTGCTTGTTAGGAGAAACAATCCTACGTTCCTTTTTGGGAGTTGAAATCGATACCGTACCAGTTGAATCCGCGTTCTCTGACCGGCCTAGAACGCGATCACGGCCGCCAGTTCGAGGGTTGCCGCCTCCCGTCCCACGCAGATACGATGCACAACAACGACAACAACAAGCCGGTATTTCGGTGGAGAGACCAATAAGGCGTGATGTGAATGGAAGATTGGATGAATTGATCGAGAGGTTACTTACCCAGCAAAGAGGAGTGGAGCTACTAGGAGGGTGGATGAGATCAAACAATGTGGTGCCTGATCGCGATTGGGTCGATGAGAACTGGAGATACGGAATCAAAGAGCGTCGAATTGAGGGAAGTAATTTCTTGCAACTCCAATCCAAACTCTTTATCGTGGAGAAATATGGAACGAATTTCTTCAAGTACGCTAATTCCATGATGTTGATTTTTGATGCTTTTGACTTTAGAATTGTCGACCCAGCATCCATCGAACAAAAGAAACACAACGAGGATGAAGAAAGCAATTTGGGAAATCATGGAACTGAAATGAACCAAATTCGAGAATGTTCCCGACCATTCTGTTATATTTGCATGAGTGAACAAGACGATGCCGTCCTTATCCCTTGCCTCCATTCTGGCATTTGTTTGCCTTGCGGACGATCCATTCTAGCGAATGCAATCATGAGAAGAGTATTTCCCAAATGTCCTCTCTGTCGTGGTTGGGTCTATGGATTGGGACAGTTGGAAAATTCATCACTGACATTTCTATCCCAATTGTTGGAACGAGATCATGGCAAGAATAGCAGCACTCCTCCCATGCACGTCAGCAGTTCAGCATCCATTTCAGACTTTCATGATCCGAGTTCTCATTGCAGCACTCCATCCAGTCCATCGCGTCAACAGAATTGCCGCAATTTCTCATACCGCTTACTTCGGCTCATTCTAGCAATCAGACGTCCGGTAGTGCATGGATGATCATTTGAACACTCAGTTTGTGGTTCTAAATTGAAGGAACTGAGAAATTGAGAAAGTTGTGAATTCGTTGTTCTTCAGATTGAAAGAGCGTTGCAAAAATTGGATGGAACAGAGAGACAACATTAACCCAATCATACACTTCCAACAAAAATATGAACTACAGAATTGAAAAATCGATCATGAATTTGATGATCGTATTTGCAGGATTGAGAATGGCGAGCACAGCAGCAACAAGCTGACGAGAGTGAACACCTTTGAAAAATCAGTGATCGATAGAACGACCAAAAAATAAAAATGCGCACCTGAGAGCTGCAACAAATTTTTGGAACACAAATTATTGTGAATATTGTTACTCTTCCTCGCATGATGATGTGGATAGCAGGGTTGATAGAGCATTCCAAACAGACCGTTCTTGCTTTTGGGTGCAGAACTCATGATTAGAGAAGGAGTCCCCATCGAGTGTGGGGATCGCTTGGTTGTGCAAGAGAGAAGGGACCTCAGGAAGTTTCGACGAGTCAATAGAATGCTGAAGAGCAAAAGTAAGTGAAAGAGCAAAAGTAAGAGAAGGACGAACATCGACGACGTACCAGAGTTGAGCCATCGAGTTGTTCCGGAGCGCTGTTGGGTCCCATTGCATTTCGTACGGTTTTACCAAATGAGCTTGAATGAAGAGTTGTAAATCCCAGAACAGACGCAACGGCTGATGCTGCAGCTTCCCGAAACGAATGCCTCGTTCCGTCATTATTACATTCGATTGAGCTCATGTGGCTGTCGGTCTCATGGGAGGATGATTTGGCGAAACCCATCAAGGCCGATGCAACAGAATCCAACCCAGTTGTTGAATAGGAACTGAGGGTTGTTTGGTGGCTCTCTTGCATTTTTGCTTCATCTTGTAAATCGAACAAAAATTCGAATTCATTGGTCATTTTGTCATCCGGGACAATTTTTTATCAACGGGACCATAAATCCTTCATCCCATATGGAACCTGCGCAAAAATGAAAAGACGATTGAACCTGCGTGTTAACAGAGCAGCAGGAACTCACTTGCCAGACTTCGAGCAGGAGCTGATTGGGGCATGAAGGACACTAAATTGTCGAGAAGAGGAAGCGCTTCGTCGCGATTGTCGATCAGCGCAGGATCTATTGGTTCCGAATTGCGACGTCCATCGCGTAAATGACTAAATAAGGGCTGGTCGACCGAATGAAGAGGGAGAACTTCTTGCTCGACGCTGCGAGGGTCTAATGAAGAAGAGGAATCATGATTCGCTACAAACGAGTCAGAAAGATTTCCAGACGGATCAAGATTTCTGGAAGTTTCGGCCAAAGACTGAAGACCAGGAGAAGTCCCATAAAAATCCCGTAGATACTCTAATTTTCCAGGAGGGCAACTTGAAGGGCAGATGGGTGTGTTTGAAAAGGAGGACTCGCAGCTCATCAAGAGATTCTGCTGGAAGGGTGGGGGCGATGCATCCGATAGAGTTGGAGTTGGAAGATTGCGGAGTTCTCGATTCATCAAGTGTTCATGAACAAGAAAACTGTAATTATCATATGCGAATGTGGGCCACGGTGTCGATTGAAATGTTAGTTGTTCTCGTTTTTGCAAAGGGGAATTAAGGTGGCTGATTGGAGAAGCTTGAATAGAATGAAGAGTATCTTGTGGAGAGGATCGCCATTCATCTTCAGGATGAAAACCGTCGGGTTTCAGTAGAAGTGATTGATCTTGAATGATAATTTCTGAAGCCCAAGAAGGAAGCCGTGAGGGAGGAGGATGCTCTTTAAGGGAAGGGGGATATTCACTCAACGATGAGGGATAGGAAAAGCCATGAACGTCCGATTCTTCCTCGGATGAAGGTAAAAAGTGAACACCACGCGGTTTGATTCCTCTGAAAAATTTTGATGGAAGTTCAGATGGACAAAAATAGTGATTTTGCGGTATAGCGGAATTCTGTTGAACGTACAGAGACCCCGGGAGCTGGTCGGTGGAATAGATTAAAGAGCAAGTTCCGGATGGAAAGTCCGGTTGAATGGCTCGCGAGGGATCCACAAGAGAAGCAACGTTTCTCGTCAATCCCGTCGGACTTCCACTCAGAGACCTTCCTTGAGGGAGACGCCTGCTCCTTTCATCGGGAGGTGGTGGTGGTGGAGGTGGAGGGGGGTGGGATGAGGGGAGGTTGGCGGTAGAAGGAGGTTCCGGGGCGTCCTCGACTTGGTCGTCGCGAAGGGAACGAATAAGAATCGGGGGGGCGGAGGATACTTTGGAGGAGAAGGTATTCTAATTGTGTCATTATGTGAAATGCGAGAGATGCGAATCTGGTCAACTGAAGGGTCCCGGTTGTCTTCCAACATTACGTCACTTGATTGAACATCATGGGAGGGCTTCTAGAGTGATTTGAAAGGGTTGAACAGGAGCAAAGAGCTAGATTTCAAGTGAAGGCATCGGCAGCATCAAAGTAGCTATCAAGTTTCAATAACCAAAAATTGTGTAAAGCAGCTTTTGAAGGGATTTGTCAGTCACGAAGTCAAGAAACCTTTTAACGCAAAACTTGTTGCAACAAGGAGAGATTTTGCTTGAAAGGTTTGAGAAAAGCCGAGAGGAAGTTAATCTAAATGCTAAAAAGGGGCCTGTTTAATCCATTCTGCCCTTGAGTGTTCTTGTAATCTTCTTATCGGCCGTTCTGAAGAAATGCACCAAAAATGATCCAATAGTCAATTCGCGATCTTGTCTCTTACAAAATATGAACTGTTGCGCCCCACCCAGCAAGGCAATCGCGATCGACAGCAGCCAGGAGACATTGGGAGAGCGTTTCGAACAATTCATCTTCATTCTACAAAAAATCATATTAATATTAATAGAATATCCGTCAGTCTCACCATATCAGGCTTCCAGAAACTTTCACAAACTCCATACAATTGCTCACTGGACGTTCCAGCCACAACAAAATCATTCGGTGTTGTGGAACATCCAAGACAATCATAAGCGCAGACAAATGGTTCACTCTTCTCATCCAATCCAGCGATGACAGGAGTCACAAGCCTGACAGGAGAATGTATTGATAGAATTTGACACAGATGACAATCATCTCACTCACCACGGCGCAAATCGTCTGGAGTAAAGCATCGTTGAGATCAAATTTGAGACAATCACGGGTTTCATGTCTCGATCCTCCTTCAATTTGTACAAATTCATTCGATATCTCAATTGATTATGTCTACAGAAATCGTCGGTGACATGACGCGATGGGGAGTCACTTACACAGTCTGAACGTCCGTCGCAAGTCCGGCGAACCCAACGAAAGTTGAGTCATTCATTTGAAATACTTTCTGGAAATTTGTTGTGACTGTTTGCAGTTGATTTGAGCCGAGTCTACTATCACAAGCAATTCCTACGCAATTCTTTCCAGTCATAGCGACTACTGCAGCGCCATTGTACTCAAATATCGACTGCAAAGAAGCAATGGAGGCGGATATCTGAATGCCCACCCACATACCATCGTGCTCTATCGAAGGTAGATGATTGTCGCACGCCTAAGAAGAGCAGAGGAAGCCTCTAAGATCTCCCACATCAAATAGACGAATTACTCTTATGAATACTCACTCTGCTTGGTTGGAAATAAATGGAGGACTACTAGGGGAAGTGGGACAACACGACTGGACCAGCTATCTGTCGTCTTGTGTAAAACCATAAAAGATTCAACCAGTGATTGCTCCTTGTTTGTTTGTTATGTGTTATCAAATCCCGATGTTTTTCTAAACTACTTTGGAACAATATCGATGTGACGTGGTTTGGTTTCCTTCAAGAGCTCATACAATCTAATTATCTAATATGTCAACACGCTCAATTGGAATGGGAATCCACCAGTAAGGGATCCAATGAACATCTTGAACCTTCCATGTCGGTGGTAAAAACCTGAGCATTAATGTAAGGTGGATTGGAGATGCAGAACAATGTTTAGATGTCTATCCTCTGGGTGTATGAAATCGACTCGCCTTAGTCGATCTAGAGATTGGAGAAGCAAACGATGAGGGAATGGAGACAATCTATGAGGAGAAGTCGATGCTTGAAGTGAATTCTCTAATAGAGATTTGTAAACAGGCAGTTGGTGATCCACCGCAATCTGGAAAAATAGAGTTGAGTCACATTTATTGGAAGATCAATGGAAACTGTTAGATGAATCACCAAGAGGACTGGAAGACTTACATTTGAGAAGTGAAGGGAATGCTCCCAGGGACGACAGCGTTTGCAATGATAGAACCCAACGAGTTCCTGGATGCATGGAGCTAACGACTCTACGGAGTTATCTTCGGAAAAAAAGATCGGCACCACATCGCGCAGTAATGATTCTGGATTGAGTTCTTGATTAGAAGAAAGGAGTTCAAACAATGAGGAGAGACTTCTGGCTATTGAAACTAAAGGAAGAGGGACTAAATTCAAGATGGACAGCCTGGAGGGAATAAATCAAGGAACAACTGGGGAAGCGTTTGAGAGAAACAATCGTCTCACATTTTAGCCCAATGATTCTGGACATCCATCAATTCGTTCTCACTAATTGAATTTCTAGTATTTTCTTCGTCTCTGAAATGGAGGATATAGACATTCCAAATTGTCTCCTCCGTACCTTCGACGGCATGAAGTACAAAGGTACCAGAAATGTTGTTGGGAATTGAGATGCATGAACAGCATCCAAATTGAGATCAGTAACAGCGAGTGGCTCAAACCCAGAAATCGATCGCCTTCCCCAAGTGTATGAAGCTTGTATGAAATGGAGGCGCGAGCAAGATGCACGAGTGCGGATACCCAGAGAATAAAAGAAAGTGCTGAATCGGTGAAGACGGCCGCTTCGTAACTTCCATTTGATATCAGGAATCGCTGAACTGATTCTAATTGTCTTAATATCGCAATCAATGTGTGCTTATCACTGATTGGTGAAACAAGAGTTGCTCGACACGCCATGCTGTAGAGACTTCCTGGATCACCTCTGATGTAATAATCGAACTTTTGTCCACCTGATAAGTGGTGCATCTGCAAATTGATGATGGAGCTGTCACTAACATGAAGCTTATAATGGCCTAGCGATCTCTCTGTCTCACCCTAGTGTTGGTGGTTTCTGCCATTCCCATGGCTTTCCAGAAGTCAGACAAAATTTCCACATTGGGTCCTTCGTCGCGGCACTCATGAGGGCTTTCAGTTATGCTATCCAGAGAACGGTGGTGGGTCGCCCCCATACCACTTGGAGCACTTCTGAAGCTGTTCTTCAAGATGTCCGCCATCAGAATTGGGTCATTCAGCAACGACATCATTTCCTTCGCCCCCGACGATGGATCCTCCGATACCAGAATGCGACGGACCGACTGAATAAACGCATCTTGCAAAAAATGTTGGCGAGGCGGAGAATGACGAGACTGCGGTGAAATATTGCAGAAGTCTTCAATCCGTCGAGCGTTCAGTTTGCTAGATAACAATTCAAGTGACGATCCCGCATCCGAAAAGAGCTTGTATTCCAGCACTCCATCGTCTTCGCAATAAAGCCGTCCCCACAATGCGTCTTGAATTCGACGTAAAAGCGTGGTGGGTGACTCATGGTAGAAGTCCTTCGGGATAGAACAGAAGCCAGCAGGCAGAGTACAACTGATGAGATGGGATGTCGCAACTAGCAATGAAGCGAGTCCGCGCCACGGCAAACCAACTTCTTTGTTTCGATGTTGAAATTCGGGCGATTGACAGTCCGTTAAACTCGTCGATTCGGTGATGGTTGCCATAAGCAACATTGAGCTGTACAGCTCATCATCAAGCGGGTTCAAGAAAGCAACAACAGAGAGAGGAGCAAGAAAGAATAAGGACGAGATGAAATGGGACATAAAAGCGATTGCTTGTTTGAAAGACTTTGGTTCCACCGCGAGAGGGTTGAGAGGAGGAGAGCGGATAATAGTGTAACGAGTGAGAGTTTCATCGAAGAAAAATGAGGGAATGGATGTAGATGATTGAGAACTTGAAGAAGGGGCTGTTGAAAGGGGATGAAGACAAAAAGGTGTTTAAGGATTGATAGCAACATAACAGCTGCTCCATCATCGAATAGAGTGATTCCGATCCAGCATGGGACACCGTGGCGATAAAAGAGAGAACTTTGATGAAAGACTGAATAAACTGTAAGCGAGGGATAAAAGGAGCGTAACATTGAGATGAAATGCCACTCTCTAATTTCAGTTTGTCTATTTGTTGTTGGAGCAATCGACAAAATGCGTCAGGATGTGGAAGGGCTCCCTGATTCTTGTACGAATCCAGTGGAAGTAAAATCAGATGCGCAGTTTCAGCCTCAGCGATCAAGTGGCCACGGGAAGCAGAATCAATTGCTTCCTGGTCCGTCTGGAGAGTCAAACGGCTGCGCAGTCCTTCATAAGCAAGGGGCGAGGGACGTTGCAACTCAAGTCCCCAATGAATGGGCGTCCTGATGTCTTCACAGAGTTCAACTTCGTTCGGGTTGAGTCGAATTTTGTGCAATCGTGAAGCGAATTCACAAATTATCAAAATCCCCTCGATGTAAAGCTTCAATATTGGTGATGCTGTCTTGAGATGCTCGTAAGAATGAAGGTAAATGCAGCGGCCAAGCGTGATCACTCTTGAGTTCCATCCGCATAGAAATTCAATTGAACTCCAAAACAGTCCGTCCATAACTTCTAAAATCTTATGAACGGTTTCAGACTCTCTGACTTTCGACTCATCAAAATCGGCCGGTGAATGAACATCATTCACAGTGAGTTTCAAGTCTCGAAGCAGCCCTTCCCGTAATGCTTTCCCCACAGTCAAACTCTTATGCGGATTGATGTTCGTATCCATTGATGGCATCCCAACAACTATAGCATTCATGGCAAAGGATGTTTCGAACCCATCCATCGTCATCACCTCATCTGACCCTAAGGAGTTGGAAACCTGGTCAAAGGCAGATGTTGCGTCGATCCATTCCATCGTATCAGGAATGATGGACACGTGACTGATACACGATCCATGGCAGCAGACACTGTGCTGGTTGTAGACTTTTTTTCTTTTCTGGCTATCGTCTCCATTGTCTACATCACTTTCAAGGTTGTCTCGTACTGTCGTCGTCATCACCGGAAGAAGCAGTCATGATCCTGGGGAACAAATGCATTCAAAATTTTGAGCTCTCCGAGAAGATCGGTCAAGAAGGCTGCTCATAGTTGGCACGCATAGCTGGGGGTCAAACGGTTGACTTCTGCACGCTTTTCCCAACCCAACAGAAAACTTTTCTTCAAGTCATTTTTGCCGTAGCACGTTAGCATCGCCTCGACCATACAGGAAAAAGCTGTTCTAATTCAATCTCTCACTCTGCTTGAAAAAAGTCAAATACTTTGAAATCGTTGAAAAAATTTATAACTAAAAAGTATTGTAAAAAAACTTCAAATTTGGAAACTTCACAATCTTTGTCGAGTGAGTTCTTCAGAATTATGAATAGCCTTATTAAACGCACCATCAACGAAAGACTCCAGATGTTCACGGGAATTTTTCGGTAACGCACTTCCATCAACGACTGATCGGAACTTGCGATAGAGTGACGCAATGGATGATTCTCCAGTCGATCGACCAGACTGTCCATCGGGTTGCTGTTCAGCCACTGCTGGTGTCCGCTCTGGTGCTGGTGGATCGTTACTCACCAAGCTCATCACACCGTCAACAGCATCGTCTAACAGGGATGGAGTTGAAGTTATCGCTTCTGCTCTAACAACCGCGTCAAAGATTGTATTTGCTTCCGACATCAGTTTGTCTCGTAGATACGAAGGTAGGGAGGTTGCATCTTCAATCGTTTCTTGTGTTTTTTGGTAAACTGCTGCGATAGGCGCCAACTTGGATGGATCACCAAATTCATCACTAGACAAGCGGCGGATAGTACAAGGAGGCCGTCGACGCATAGTCTGAAAAAAAAATTAAAGGGTGAACCCAAAAAAGGAATCCAACTTCTTACTCGTTGCTCAGGAGTGAGAGCAAAATCGGGGAACCAATAAGGCCAGCAGAAGTCATGAGATTCTTTGGGTTCTGATTCCGACAATTTGTCTGCTTTGGCAAGTTGATTGAAAATGGCTTCAGTCTTCGAAATCAATCCCCCTCGAACATCTGCAGGAAGCTTCTGACTGGAGTGGATCATCTCAAGCGTCTTTCGATACAGAAGTACTAAACCTTCAAGATCAATAGAATCCAGATGAGATACTTCCGAGCTCTCAAGGCGACGAACACACGGAGATCTTCGACGAGCTACCTGGAAAGCATTTCAACTGAAAGCTAGAGAGCGCGATCCTGACTCACTCGCTCTTCAGGTCGGATCATCCAATCAGGGACCCATGTTGGGAAACACCACACTGCTGATTCTGGAACGGAAGGAGGAACGTCTTGAGCGTGAGCTCCTGTCGCTGCATTAAGAATGGTTTCGATTGCGGAGATAAGGTCCTTTTTCTCTTCAAGAGTTTGAAATGGAGACGCGATAATAGCATCCCAAATTTCCTCGAAGGCAGTAGCAAGTCTGACATACTTCGTGGCCACAGGGGGAACGCAATTTGCGTGTCTGCATTTCCCGGTTTTCCGGCAGTGGAGCTGGTCTTCAGTCAATCGCTGGGCTGGCCACCAGCACGGAGGCTCGAAGCGAATCTTGTTAGCATCTTGGGGATCAGATCTCTTTTGCAAAAACGTCGGACTTGAATGCTCCAATTTGCGATCAAGTGTTAAAATAATTGAATTATAAATTTGATTTGCTGCTTCACTTAAAGCCTCTTTCGTCTGTGGTGGATCCCTAGATGCAAAGATACTTGAAATGGTATTAAACCAGAGGTCAGCGAGCTTGTCCAAGCGAGCACCGATCTCTGACGAAGGACTGACTGCAACGAAATGGCGAGGGCAGTTCTGATGCAAGGCATCGCAAACCTTCCGTTGATTGCAACGAGCCATTCTATCGTCCAACTTCCACGTAGGCCACCAACAAGGATAGCACCCGGGCAACGGACAAGCAATATTATCTAAAACTTTCTCACTAAGGGAAGGAGAGAAAGTTCCAAGGGGAAAAAGTGTTGGAGTTGCGTCTGCCTGAGAGCCTTCGTTGGTTGATGGAAAGGCGTTTGCCACCCAGTCGTCTGTGTCAGCCGCATCAGATTTCGCTGGGATATCAAAAGCTTCTTGAACGAGGCCCAAGAGGAGAGGAGGGTACCGACGAGCCTGCGAACAGGCAGCCATGAGCAGAACCAATGTCAGGGTTCTGAATATCATTTTTAAAGAGAAAAAAAACCGAAAAATGTGTGAGGCTTAAAACTAACTGAATTGGAAAGTGAGGGCCGCATGCTGATGAGACAAGCAGGTCAACAGATAAACTCGTTAAGGTGGATCGCTCCAGGAACAGCCTGTTCGGCACGATGGCAACAGCATCAAGAAGAACGATTTTCAATCAACTTTCCGAGTTTATTGGATTCCGCAGCAAACGGTTGTACAACACTTTTTATAACGCGCAATATTCGGGAAAGTTCGCCCTCGTCTTCCTCTTCCCAGGAGTTCTGTGTGCCGTTCGGTATCGTGCGGAGACGAAGTATGGATATAATGTTTTTATAACAGATGAAACGATAGAGCCCAAACCTCATCCTCCTTCATGGATTCCTGCTGAAACACTAGGACTGGAGAAGTATTTTGCATGGAAGAATGGAACAAAATTCTACGTTGATGGAGAAATATCTGTTCGAGAGTTCAAAGAGCGCGTTTTTGGTGGGATTGCTAGCGTTCCTTCGGATGTCGGTGTCGGGTGCAAAGGTCGCATGTTCGAGGATTCTGACAACTTGGCAATAGCAGTGCGGTCGTTCTGTAAGAGAGATCCACGCATCTTGATTTGGAGGGAGGATTGGAAACAGAAAGCCATCGCAAGATTGTTGAACGAGTAGACTCAACACACTCGCTAGCACCCTTAATACTTGTATGTGCATCTGACGCGCTACCGTCAGCGATTCCATTTGTCCTTTTTGTAACAAACTTGTCGTTGATGTAATGGGGTGGATCAATGCGCGGCGCATGCTTCCCTGCATGCGGTTCTTGCATACAGAAACAACCGGATCGTTCATTTTTTCTCCGTTTTCGTATCTTGCATAGCATCTATGGGAACTTCGCAATCTGCACCACTCAGCGTTTGTATGGAGACTCGAGATCAGGACAATTTGATCGACCACATCACGACACAACCTGGGGATGCGTGGCTGATGGTTCCTGTCGGGGAGTTGCATGAAAAAATGGCGGATCTGAAATGTCGCTCATATGAGGAAAGGGAGCCCTTTGGAGACCGAGTTCAGGTAAACGGTTTATTCTGATTCCAGCTTGAGCTTGTTATCATGTCAGCGTTACGTTGACGGGTTGACCATTTCGTATGACCATATGAGGAGAATGGAGGACTCCTTTGTCCACGAGCTTGAGGTTGGGTTGGAATGCCATCGTCTCCACCCAATGTCGTGGATCCCAAATGAGTGCTCATTCAAGATGCTGGACGCCTGTGTCGGTCAACTTCCATCCGGAACAGAAACTGGTGTAAGGCTGCATGATTGGATTTCAACACGACGCAACTCCGTTTTTTTTTCAAGGTTTTTTATGCAGTCGATTTTGGAGGAACAAATTTTCGCGTTGTTCGTGTCGAGCTCAAGGGAGACGGACGCCTAGATGTTCGCCAGAGGCAGCAATCGCTCCTCTCTGCTTTCTCTAGCGAAGATTGTCCTAAAGGTTTATTGGATGGTGGCGCAACAGCACTTCAGATGTTTGATTTCTTTGCGCAAACCGTCAAAGATTTCATGCAGGAAGAAGGAGACCACACTCTTTCTAATGTGCAATGCGGTTTCACTTTCAGCTTCCCTTGCGCTCAGCGTCAAATTGATTCGGCAGTTTTGATGACTTGGTAGGTTGCTACAGTGTTGTGTTTGTAATTGTCGCCTCATTAGGACAAAAGGATTTGAGACTGGGCGTCGAACTGATGATCCAGTGGAGGGACTTGATGTGGCTGAATTGATGAACGTAGCATTTAAGCGAAACGGGGTGCCTGTGCAATGTAATGCAGTTCTCAATGATACGGTATGTCATGTAGGGGTAGCGACTATTATCATAGAAGTCTTCAGGTTGGAACGCTCCTATCGTGTGCGTACGAAATGGATCACCAACAACATCCTCCTTGCATGGTTGGAATGATCCTAGGAAACTGGTATGAATTGCTGTTATTTTGACTCCACGGCTCCGAAATTCGGCTACACGGGTAGAATAATCAATATTGAATGCGGCAACTTCAACCGCGATCTCCCTAGAACAAACATCGATTGTGAGGTAAGAGGATCGCACGCTTATCACAATGTTCAAAAATTTCGAAAACACATTTGTTTCTTATTTCAGTTGGATTTCAAAGCTATCGATAACAGAGGTATGGAGTGAGTAAGATCTTACTCACTCCATACGTGTATTTGTTAGGATTTCAACAGATTGAAAAAATGTGTTCTGGCGCATATTTGGGAGAAATTTGCAGAATGACACTTCTTAAAATCTTTCAAAACAAATCTCCCGCTCTTGCATGGGAAACGGGATCCTTGTCAACTGTCAACATTGCAAAGATTATGAATGATAGATCGAAAGAATTGATCGTCACTCGTGAAATCATCAGAGATGTAAATGATGATTCTGATCCCTCGTTTGATCATTTCTGTGTTTCCAGGTTTGGAGCGCAGAATTGTCTGTCGCTGAGCTTGGAGTCATTCATCGTATCGCCACTGCAGTCATGGACAGAAGTGCCAGACTAGCGGCTGTCTTGATTTCTGGCTGTGCCCGTAAGACGGGTCGCCTTCAAGCGGCTTTTGGTGGTCTCTCTGTCGGAATCGATGGCTCTCTTTATAAACGGAATCCTTGGTATCGTGAGCGTCTTCGCTATCACTTGGATCAAATGCTCGGCCCATCCCGTTCATCTCTGATCCATCTTCTGCTTGCTGACGATGGAAGCGGCAAAGGGGCTGCGATTCTTAGTTCCGTCATCGCGGAGAAGAGCCAGTGATTCTATTCTCTATTTTTCTGGTTCATTTTTGTTGATCCAATACTACAGATTTTTCTCTTATTTTTCACAAATGTTTTCCCAACTGCACTATTGACAGAGTTGATGAACGCCCAAAGTCGAACGTCTCCGGTATTGCATGTCATGACACTCATCACAACCAGTTTTCATCGAATACTACACTTGACGGAAATGTGTCGTCTCCTAGCAATTTTCTTTTTTTGTGTGTTGTTGGGATCCTGTAAAAGCGAGGAGTCCGAATGCCATTCTGCAGTTTCAAAACGTTATGGAGTCAGAAATGACGTCTGTCGCGATCTTTGCTTCGATCTTGGAGATGGTATTTATAGCGACCCATTCTTTCACTCGGTTTGTCAATTTGACTGCTTTGTGACTCTATGGGTATTCCAACGAAGGCGGGGTAGGAATGGGGAATGGAAGAGCTCAAATCGGTCGCGTGATCAAAAACGTCCCAGGCATTTTGTCAGCAGCATTGCCAAGAAGATAAAAGCTGCGTTCAATTTGCATGGCGGACCCAGAGTGCAGGAACCATGCAAAAATACATTTGCCAACTAAAAACCGCAGAGATGGTGAAGAATGCGTTGGCTATTGATCTCACTGGACTCTCAAATGGGCACACGACTGCAGCAACTGATCCGCGTTGGAAATGGTGCAATATGGGCCTTGGGTTCCGATGCAATGGTGGCGGATATACTTGTCTGGAGTGTGATGGAATGAAGTGCGTTTACCAAAGCGACCTTCACATTTCTGGTCCTAAATGGTGTCCTGGGCATGATGCATGCACGATCGCTGATAAAAGGACGACGACCACGACAACCACCACGACAACTACGACCACCACCACCACAACAACTATGACCACAACAACAACTATGACCACCACCACCACAACTATGACCACCACCACCACAACTATGACCACCACCACCACAACTATGACCACCACCACCACAACTATGACCACCACCACCACAACTATGACCACCACCACCACAACTATGACCACCACCACCACAACTATGACCACCACCACCACAACTATGACCACCACCACCACAACTATGACCACCACCACCACAACTATGACCACCACCACCACAACTATGACCCACCACCACCACAACTATGACCACCACCACCACAACTATGACCACCACCACCACAACTATGACCACCACCACCACAACTATGACCACCACCACCACAACTATGACCACCACCACCACAACTATGACCACCACCACCACAACTATGACCACCACCACCACAACTATGACCACCACCACCACCACAACTATGACCACCACCACCACCACAACTATGACCACCACCACCACCACAACTATGACCACCACCACCACCACAACTATGACCACCACCACCACCACAACTATGACCACCACCACCACCACAACTATGACCACCACCACCACCACAACTATGACCACCACCACCACCACAACTATGACCACCACCACCACCACAACTATGACCACCACCACCACCACAACTATGACCACCACCACCACCACCACAACTATGACCACCACCCACCACC
>NW_026578614.1:0-47789 GCF_029603195.1 Condylostylus longicornis
AAGAATGGAAGTATGAGCCATTTATGGAAGCTCTCCAATTCCTCTACACTGGTGAGCTCAACTCCAATCGTCCTCGCACTCCTTGTATCTTCAGGACAGCTATCGGGGAACGATCCAATCCTTCTGTGTGACGTCCTCGGTATAGCTGACCAGTATGGCATTAATGATTTGAAGGTTCTGTGTGAGAACACTATTTGGTACTTACTAAAGGATGACAGCGTCTGTGCTGTTCTTACAAGGGCTCACCAGTATAACGTAATCTGGTCATTGGAAGTGCAAGTAGTTACGTGTCTATTTTTCAGGCTTCGAAGTTGGAGAAGGTTTGTATTGAGTACATTGTGAAGAATACTGTCAAGGATAATGCCTTGGATGAATTGCCTGCTCCGCTACTCAGAAACCTCATGATTGCTCAGAAGGCTCACAATCGATTTTTCGAGCGGCCATTCACTCAACTCAATAGCAACAGCCCTGTGATTAAAACTGCAGACCCAACCGCTTCTTCTCTTTCATGAAGCTTGAATGCTCTGTTCTTTAGCTACTAACGGTTTTTCGCTCAGAAAACTCAACTCAAACCACGCAGCATGCCCTTGCAATTACCAGCCTGTCTTGTCCGATAGAGGGTCTCAGGTTACCGTGGATCGTCGCTATCCTCCATCCTCCGTCCAGTAACGCTGAGTGTTACTTATGACACTGGCGGCCTCAAAGCACCTTGCACTGAAAGCTACCTCCACCATGTCCTCACCTCTCGTGAAGGTGAATTGGTGTTAAGTCAACGTCAGTTGGTGTTCTGTCACAACCTGTTGGAGGCCTGAAGCCATTGCAATGACTTGCACTCTGTAGGGTTCTGGTAGCCAATCCAGCTCACTCGACACGTTGACTCTTTTCCCAAAGTTTGGCTTTTTAACCAACAAAGCTTCTTCAGCTCTGCCAGCTTTCCCAACTGAATCCCCTTCCCTGCCAGTGTGTACAATTCTTGCGTTTTGGAACGCTCTGCCACATCGCCTCCAATGGTTGGGGGTCGGCACCCGCATTGGCTTCAAGGCATTGCAGATAGCACAGGAATTAATGAAATTCTTTCGGCCAAGATGGCCACGACACGAACGTCTTAATGCGATTCAAGGGTCGGGTTATCCATGACCACCAAACTTGCGATCGTTGAACTACGTCAACACCGAATGCGATGAAACGAATACACGCCTTGACACCCTTTCATAGGGCACATGTACCAGTCAAGCATCCCCTCTGGCTGATCCTCTTCCTTCATCTCCGCTGGTGACGGCTTGCAATGCTTCATGCACCATGGCATAATATGTGCTCCGGAAGGTCTGTGTTGCCATCCTTCGGAACCAATCTCGATTGCCGATCTGCGACGCCATTGTGCTTACCGTCTCACTACTGGGTTAAATCCGAACAGACGAATTGCCCTTTCGGTGATTCTGCATTGGTCAGATGCTACAAGGAGGCGTGGTCAGAGACTAGAGATTCACAGGCCCAGACGATGGCGTAGAGTTTCCTGCCCAATTTCGCTGGGTTGGTGACAGTTTCTAGCTTACGAATTCAAGCGTCTTGCCATCATCACTTTCCTTCGAAGCGCTGCGCCCACCTCCGACCTCCGACCTCCGACGCGTCCGTACAAACAGCTTGTTCCACTTGGGCATCACCAAGTAGCACGGATTGGCTCATTCAAACTTGACATACTTCCCGGTAGGCTGTGTCAGAGGCTCCATCCGCTCGCTGATGTATTTGCCGCAGCGCAGAAAGCGAGAACCCCTCGTTTATCCTTCGGTGCCGCTGCTCTCTTGCTGGATCTGGAAATACCGGACCCTATGATCAAGATATAACAGCTTTTTTCTCGTAGTAAATTGGTCTTCTGCGGATTCACAAAGAATCCACCCTTTTCTGACCAGAGCACTATGCGTGCCAACATAATTGGTGAAGATCATAGTATCATCAATGTAAACACTAACCTGACCCTCGTCGATGACCGTCTGTAGCGCTTTCTCAATAGCCCGTTGAAAAACGCTAGAACTCGCCTTCTCCCCGTATACTGCTGTGACTCCTCGTCCAACGACACCAGAACCCCCAATTATAATGGACCAACCTGAACACCTTGGCACCTGATAAGCCAATCAACGAGTCTTGAGACTAGATACTCATCGCCTATCGTAAGAGAATTAATGATAATCTGTTACGAGCCTCAACTTCGTGCTTCGCGGTTTTGGGACTAAATGGCACACGGTGCCATCCAGGTTAGCGCTTCCTGTTCATGACCACCCGCCTGCTTGGGCTTGTGGTAAAGAAGAAGTGGGTGTTATTATTTGGTAATCAATCTCTGTATTTTTTTGGTACACTTCTTCATCTCAGCCCTTCCGAAAGTGAAGTTTCTCCTTGGTGATCAGAATTATCCAAATGCCAAGCATGACAAACCCGCCAGTTTCTGTCGGGGGTTAATCGACGCATGTATCTCAGTTTTTGAGATAGCCATAAGGCAAAACCCCGCTCTAAAAAAAATTTCTATGTTGCGAACCGTCCGAGCCATCAAGAGCCTTTCTAATAACGAAACAGGCAGTTCATAAGTGACACCAACATGGTCCGCAGACCAGTACCATCAGAACCGACAACAGCTGCCACCACTTACACGAACTCAGCGCAACCGCCCATCAGTCGGAACAAGCGTTCCGTCCATTAATGCCACGGCTTCTGTCACTGGAGTCGACCTCCACACACAATCTCCAAAAACCATTGTCTTCTCGTTTTGTCAGCCCGAGATGCATACTACGCCAGACTTTGCTCACTACGAATCTGGCAAGAAGCAGCCGATTGTTAAGGACTGTTTGCGGAATCGTGGGAACATGACTCCTGTAGTTTTACTTGACTCCTCTTCAGCTGTAAGAAGTGACTGGGGCAATTGCTTCGTCACCTGCTTGTTGACCACATAAAGGAGAATTTGTGGCCACATTGGCGGCGAACTAAGACAGTTATCATCGCCTACCCACAACAAGCTCCGTCGGCTGATCTGTGGTAACGTCCATGAATGCGTTGTCACCTAGAACGAGTGTTTGTCATTGAATGAATGACAAACCGTCTTTGAGGCCTTTATGCTCAAGATACGAATGTTGATCCGCCATGCCAAGAAATGCTTCACTCACTTGTTTCATCTTGGCAAGGGAAAGCGTAAGAAAACGTCAATGCAATATATGTAAACGCCATTTCGCACGGCGTTATCTTCTTGAAGACCACACTCAGGTTGATCATGTGGTGAGCTCACGGTGTCGCAACACTCGGTACATTATTCTCTTCTGTCGCAGAGGAAGAGAAACTCATGCAATCTTTGTGAAGAGTCTTATACAAGGAGGACACATTACGTCTGCACAAATGTAACGAATGTGGGAAAGAATTCTCGCACTGCAGCTCTCCGGAAAACACATTACGGCTGCAAAACACACTCAGGTGAGTTCATTGCGGGACTCCTTTCGGCCGTACTTCGTTGTCACAAGATGGAAATTCTATCGTGGCCGCTCGTTTCCTCTTAGAGTTCTCGAATCGACCGGGTCCGTGCAATTGCAACGGGCGAAGACTCTGGTGAAGGAACTTACGCTATAAGCGATGACCAGCATGATATTAGGGGCGGCAGGAGTGAGTTCCTGATGTGCATAATATTGAGGAGATGCGTGGTTGTAAGATGGGGGGAAACGTACTCCGTGGCTACTCATTTCTTCTCAGTTTATGTTCTGAGCTGTCCTTCGATGATTCGAACAATGTCCCGAATCTCTTTGAGAAGTCGAAGAACTGCGATCAAGGCGACACAAGCAACAGTTTCCATCAAAGAGATGCAAAGCCAAACAACCGGTGGGCCTGATCAGTGGAAAGAGGATGAAGATGCAAGACGTAAACTTCTGGCCATTCCAAGATGATGCGGCAAGGGTGGGATGGTAAGTGGTGCCACTTCTTCTATCCTGAGTTAGATCCTCCAGAGCCTGCGGTATTGTGCAAGAGGTGCTGGGAAGCTTTGGAGATCGTGCCTTCACTTTTCAAGATCAAGTGGGGTATATAAGAAATTCTAAAGCCACTACGGTTTATTTGTTCTTCCGAGCATCTTCATCCTGATCTGTATTTACGGGCCTTCAACGGCTACTTGCAAGTAGTGGGTGCCAGAAGTATGCCTCGTAGTGCCTTTGCCAGATGTTTTGAGTTTTTTGGCTCTCGCAACAACACTAGTGTTAACTGATGGAGCAAACAATCAGAGGACGATGCTTAGCGTATTGGATGAGAGTTTGGGACGAAGCTACCGTCACACAACAACGAACCAATAATTCCTCCTAGAAGAGCTTCTTGTAGCCTAGACCAGGACGTCTTATTCAAACAAGATGAAGTCCATGACAAACGAACTCGCAAAGACTAACCAGAGTGTGGAAGTGCAGTAAATTGGGGTGTGCTCTCCTCAGCAGATTGGGGTGTTCTTTCACTAAGAAAATTGGGGTGTTCTTTCACTAAGAAAATTGGGGTGTGCTCTCACTCAGCAGATTGGGGTGTTCTTTCACTAAGAAAATTGGGGGTGTTCTTTCACTAAGAAAATTGGGGTGTGCTCTCACTCAGCAGGTTTACAGTGTGCTCTCGCAAATTGGGGTGTGCTCTCACTCAGCAGATTGGGGTGTTCTTTCACTAAGAAAATTGGGGTGTGCTCTCACTCAGCAGGTTACAGTGTGCTCTCGCAAATTGGGGTGTGCTCTCACTCAGCAGATTGGGGTGTTCTACTGAGATGTAAAACAGTCGGTTCGCTAGCTCTTGGTATCGCCTTATTGGTCGTGGCTCAGTGCTTTAGTGAACGGCCCAAACAGTTTGTCAGGCACCAACGGTCTTTTCGTTCCAATGGGCCTGGTTACTGTTTATCTGCGCTTTCTGCTTTCATCTCTAGATGACGGATGGAGTTTTTGTCGACGATCGTCTCGACGAGGTGTGCTGTTGGTCCACCGCTACGACATGGGGCATTCCTCCAGGGGCTGGCCACAGCGCCGATGTGATTGGAGATAGAATTTACATTTCGGTGGACATACGAGGAATATCAAACTGTGCGACTTCTTTGTCTTGAACGTTGAAAGCATGAAATGGGGAAAGTATCAGGAGGACGGAAGGCCCTTCACCAAGGACACACGTTAGTTTCTCGAAAATCTTCTTCCCCTTTCCGACGTTTCTTCACTGCTGTTTCAGCATGCAACGGTTGTTGTTGACGATCATCTCCTTCTTCATGGTGGCCATTCTGGGAGCTCTGAGTTTGATGATATTTATGTGTTTGACTCAGAAATATGGAAGACGCTGAAAACAATGAACAGCCCGAAACGTGCTAGCCACACGTTTGAGTAGAGAAAATTTACTTATTTGGAGGGGTGTTCTGGTACAACTACTCACAATGACATCCATATACTCGAGCTGCCAAGCTTAATTTGGATAAAACCCACTGTCAGGGGCACCTGTCCAAAAGTAAGCGAAAGTGGAAATGATGCGTGAAACCCAGTTGCCAGGGAACGCCATTCACACAGCATGACGACGTTTGATTCTAAATTATATCTGTTTGGCGGAATAAATGGAAGCGTTCAGCTAACGAATCTCCACATTTTCGACACCAAAACGCTGTAATGGTTGCAGCCAGAAATTCACGGTCAACCGCCACGAGATATGGAGTGCCGCACAGCAACTCTTGTCGGGGACCAGATTTTATTGTTCGGTGGGACAACAAATAATAAGGGTGTGTTAGAGTCTCACACATTCAAACGGCTTCCTACCCGGTAAGTCATGCCTTGGTGCACCCGGTAGATATGGTTGTTGTAGAGTGCCTGGCCCCCCTCGAAAGGACCACGCTGTTTGTTTGCTTGGGATGGAAAAGTTGTTTGTCTTCGGCGGTTTCGACGGAATAAGGTGGTTGGATGATTTACTCGTGGCAGATGTTGGCAGATTAATGGGAGACGAATTGATTGCTAAAGCTGTGCGAAGGCAGGCGGGCAACCTCAAACACCTGGTCGCCAACAAGAAGTATTCTGATGTAACGTTGTAAGTATTACTGCGGCTTTTCTTCAATTTGACACTTTCAGGCGTCATGTTTTCAGGGATGATGAAAGAATCCAGCGCAAAAAGAGTAATTGATATAGCGACTACACATCCATTGAAATTTATGATATAGAACTTTAGCAGATGCCGTTTCAGATAGAATGGAAGTATGAGCCTTTTATGGAAGCTCTCGAATTCCTCTACACTGGTGAGCTCAACTCCAATTGTCCCTCGCACTCCTTGTATCTTCAGGACAGCTATCGGGAAAAGATCCATTCCTTCTATGTGACGTCTTTGGTATCGCTGACCAGTATGGCATCAGTGATTTGAAGGTTCTGTGTGAGAAGGCTATTTGGTTCTTACTCAAAGATGGACAATGTCTATGCTGTTCTTTACAAGGGCTCACCAGTATAACGTAATTTGGTCACTAGAAGTGCTAGTAGTTAGGTGTCTGTTTTTCAGGCTTCGAACATGTTTGTATTGAGTACATTGGGAAGAATGCTGTCGACAATTCAAGCGTCGATGAACTGCCTGTTCCGTTATTAAAAAAGCTCTTGACTGCTCGGACGGTTCGCAATACACGAAAATTTTTTTAGAGCGGTGTTTTGCCTTAAGGTTAAAGACTGTGTCAACGTTAAGTGGTGTGACTGACTTTGACAGCATAAACGTTGCCTCCTCTCCTCTCGTGTTTCTCATGTGTCTCGATACGGAATTCCTTCCCCCTTTTCATTCATACCTTTGCCATTATCAATTGTACGTTTGGTAAACATTTGTTTGTCCTCCTCATTTTCTTTAAACTCCGTGGCCCGCATGTTTTTCTATTTTCTTTATGTATTCATCCTCATTGCATCGGAGTAAAGGCTGGCTAATAAGGCCAAAAAAGTGCAGGAGGCGGTTAATGGAACAAGAGTTTGGTCGGGGGTGAGAAAAAATGGAACCAAATATTAAACAAGTCAACGAAAAACGGGCAGACGGGAAGAAAAGCGACCAAGTCATGCCTTTTTCGCACAAATTTCAAGAAAATATCACATGGGAAATACTTCCAAGACTCACTTTACCGCAGTGAGCTTGTGTTCCATTCTCCCCGTCTGCTCGGTTTTTGCGGACCCCTTTGGTGTATTGGAATGCCGCTAGCTGAGCGTCGTTCAGTTCAGTTTAACAGTACACTCGCGTCGCTTTCTCTCAGCCTCAGTACCTAGTTCTCTCTCATCAAGTCAGTAAGTCCCAACAACACGGATTTGTCATTTCTTTGCAGTCACGGTTACGCATCACGCTCACGACCATCATCATCTTTTTTGGCTTCGCCTGAAGCATGCGCCCCAATCACTCTGCATGGTACAAACAAGCAACATTGGTCAACACGAACTTGCTATAAGAACGCAGCGCATCCGCGACTTAGGCATTTTCTTTGAGGCTAGAGGCAGCTAATTGAACCTGCGTGCCCCACACCTAATTACAAGTGTGCACCCACTAAACTACAGTCAGCGGGTACTCTCGACTACGTAAAATGGAGCATCCACGTTCCACTGACCACTTTGGCATTGAAGGCGAGGGGAACACCACCCCCTTCAAATTCCTCGAACGAGCCTGGCTCTTCTACTGACGTCACGGCCAACGAAGTGACGCCAACTCCTACTTCGCGCCGTCTTCGTGGTCTCATGCTTTCCTACACGTCTTGCCACAAGCTTGACATTTCCCGTCGCACGCATCCACGCGGTGCAGCGAAATCAAGCTGAAGAAGCCCGTTCCCACGATACTAGGGCGACCGCTGACCAATCTGTGAATGACTGACTCTCTACAGTCAAACAATTCCACACTACCTTTTGACTTCATTCATATTTTGTCTCATTTTTTCTCACCCCCAACCAACCTCTTGTCCATGAACCCCTCCCGATCTGACCTTATCAGCGTGTCTGCCAGCCTTGGGATTTCCTCGACCTTTGTTCAATTCGAGCCCACCAAATCTATTCCACATTCATTTCCTGTCCATCATCCTTGTATTTCCACTCCATTACATTCGCCACCCTTCTTCTAAATCGAGCCAGGTTGATTAACGTAACACAGTTTTTCTCATGGTTTTCTTACCTTACTAAACCTTCACCTGTCCTGCTCTCATGCCACTCATCATATTCATCCATTCCACTGGCACACAAACCCGCCAATTTCTCTTGAGAGGTTACTCAACGCATGGTTCATGTGGTTCACAGTCCTCTTAAAAAAAATTCGTGTATTGTGAGCCGTCCGAGCAGTCAAGGAGCTTTTTCAATAACGGAACAGCAGTTCATAGACGCTTAAATTGTCGACAGCACTCTTCACAATGTACTCAATACAAACATTCTCCAACTTCGAAGCCTGAAAAATAGACACCTAACTACTTGCACTTCCAATTACCAAATTACGTTATACTGGTGAGCCCTTGTAAGAACAGCACAGACGTTATCATCTTCGAGTAAGTACAAAAGAGTCTTCTCACACAGAAACCTTCAAATCATTAATGCCATACTTATCAGCTATACCAAGGACGTCGCATAGAAGGATTGGATCGTTCCCCGATAGCTGTCCTGAAGATACAAGGAGTGCGAGTACAATTGGAGTTGAGCTCACCAGTGTAGAGGAATTGGAGAGCTTCCATAAAAGACTCATACTTCCATTCTGGTATCGGTATCTGAAACGGCATCTGTACTAAAGTTCTACCATGAATTTCGATGCATGTGGAGCTGCTATATCAATTACTCTTTCTTTGTGCGATTCTTTCATCTTCCCTGAAAACATGGTTTCAAAATAGCAGCATTGAGTCGCTAGAGATGGCACGATGAGCAGGAATATCGCGGCCATCAACAACGCTAAAAGTGTCAAATTGAAGAATAGCCATTTTTCGCAGTAACACTTACAACGTCACATCAGAGTAGTTCTTGTTGGCGACCAGGTGTTTGAGGTTGTCAGCCTGCCTTCGCATAGCTGTGGCAATCAATTCGCCTGCCCATTAATCTGCCAACATCTGCCACGTGTAAATCATCCAGCCACCCTTTTCCGTCGAAACCGCCAATGACAAACAACTTTTTTGGTCCCAACCAAACAAACAGCGTGTCCCTGTCGAAGGGGGCCAGGAACTCTGCAACAACCAATCTACCCGCGTGCACCAAGGCATGACCTACTGGCCAAGGAACCGCCGGAATGCGAGAGACTTAGACTTCAACACATAGGAATTATTTGTTGCTCCACCGAACATGAAAATCTGGTCCCCGACAAGAGTTGCTGTGTGGCACTCCAAATCTCGTGGAGGTTGACCCTGAATTTCCGGGCTGCAACCATTGCAGCGTTTTGGTGTCGAAGATGTGGAGATCCGTCAGGCCATCGTTTCCATTTATTCCGGCCAAACAGAAGTAATTTAAAATCAACCGTCCGTCATGCTGTGGGAATGGCGTTCCTGGCAACTGGGTTTCTTTCACCATTTCCAATTTCGCTTACTTTAGGACAGGTGCCCCCTGACTTCGGGTTTTATCCAAGTTAAGGTTGGTAGGTCGAGAATATGGATGTCATTGTGAAAAGTGTGATTAACACGCCCTCCAAATAAGTAAATTTTGTCATTGACTTTACTCAACGTGTGGGAAGCGCGAGTTGGGCAGGCTTTTATGTCCTGCTTCTTCCATGTTACTGAGTCAAAGACATGAACATCATTAAAGTAGTCTCTCCTCGAGTAACCGCCATGAAGAAGGAGACAATTGTCAACAACAACCGTTGCATGCTGAAAACAGCATTGAGGAACGTCGAAAACGGGAAGAAGATTTTCAACAAACTAACGTGCATCCTTGGTGAAGGGGGTGTGTGCCGTCCTCTCGATACTTTCCCATTTCATGCTTTCAATGTTCAAGAAATACAAGTCGTTCACCACTTCCCTTTCCGCCTCTCCACCGAAAACGTAAATTGAATTTCCTCCAATAACATCAGCGCTGTGGTGAGCCAGTGGGGGAGGGGGGGGTTCCTGAAGTCGTAGGGGTGGACCAACAGCTCGATTGGGAGGCCTCATTGATAAGATCCTCCGGAAGGTCTTCTTCGCTCATTGAAGCAGATATCCACTAACCAGGTCCATTGGAACGGACGGTGCATGACGTTTGGTTTGCTCGTTTTGCCCTCGTCAGCTTCATGGAGTATTTGTTTTGCAGAAGTAGGATACTCCTACAATCTGACAAGGAAACCACGCTTTCACAGTTGGATGTTTGCACTCTTGATTCATGCTGACCGACGAATACGACCAACTCAACTAGCCACCCATTTTATCAAATTATTTTGAGCATTTAATAGAACATTACTCACAGCAGATAGGAGGAATGATGTGAGCCGCCACCTAGCAACTTGCGCAGTTTATGCGAGTCCTGCATGTTTTCAAGAAACGCAGGCCTTGAGGAATCATTTTGTTCCACTTGCATTCAACTTTCACTTCCTACGTGTTTGAGCATCAGCTGCCAGAGAGCGATATGCTCGACAGAAGAGGGGAGCAAATCCCAATATTGCAGTGACCCCCCCAGCGAAGCGATCGGTGCAAGTTGCAACCTTGAGTTTCCAGATGACGAAGATTGAGATTTACTGTCACAATTCGCTCACTCAGTCAGTAAATTGGGTGTTCTGCCACTCACTTAGTAAATTGGGTGTTCTGTCACTCACTTAGTAAATTGGGTGTTCTTCTCTCACTCACTTAGTAAATTGGGTGTTCTCTCACTCACTTAGGTGTTCTTCTCTCACTCACTTAGTAAATTGGGTGTTCTTCTCTCACTCACTTAGTAAATTGGGTGTTCTGTCACTCACTTAGTAAATTGGGTGTTCTCTCACTCACTTAGTAAATTGGGTGTTCTTCTCTCACTCAGTCAGTAAATTGGGTGTTCTGTCACTCACTTAGTAAATTGGGTGTTCCCTCACTCACTTAGTAAATTGGGTGCTCTCTCACTCACTTAGTAAATTGGGTGTTCTCTCGCTGAGTTAGCAAATTGGGGTGTTCTCTCACTCATTTAGTAAATTGGGTGTTCTTCTCTCACTCACTTAGTAAATTGGGTGTTCTTCTCTCACTCACTTAGTAAATTGGGTGTTCTCTCACTCACTTAGTAAATTGGGTGTTCTTCTCTCACTCAGTCAGTAAATTGGGTGTTCTGTCACTCACTTAGTAAATTGGGTGTTCTCTCACTCACTTAGTAAATTGGGTGTTCTGTCACTCACTTAGTAAATTGGGTGTTCTGTCACTCACTTAGTAAATTGGGTGTTCTGTCACTCACTTAGTAAATTGGGTGTTCTTCTCTCACTCACTTAGTAAATTGGGTGTTCTGTCACTCACTTAGTAAATTGGGTGTTCTGTCACTCACTTAGTAAATTGGGTGTTCTTCTCTCACTCACTTAGTAAATTGGGTGTTCTGTCACTCACTTAGTAAATTGGGTGTTCTGTCACTCACTTAGTAAATTGGGTGTTCTCTCGCTGACTTAGTAAATTGGGTGTTCCCTCACTCACTTAGTAAATTGGGTGCTCTCTCACTCACTTAGTAAATTGGGTGTTCTTCTCTCACTCAGTCAGTAAATTGGGTGTTCTGTCACTCACTTAGTAAATTGGGTGTTCTGTCACTCACTTAGTAAATTGGGTGTTCTCTCGCTGAGTTAGTAAATTGGGTGTTCTCTCACTCATTTAGTAAATTGGGTGTTCTTCTCTCACTCACTTAGTAAATTGGGTGTTCTTCTCTCACTCACTTAGTAAATTGGGTGTTCTCTCACTCACTTAGTAAATTGGGTGTTCTTCTCTCACTCAGTCAGTAAATTGGGTGTTCTGTCACTCACTTAGTAAATTGGGTGTTCTCTCACTCACTTAGTAAATTGGGTGTTCTGTCACTCACTTAGTAAATTGGGTGTTCTGTCACTCACTTAGTAAATTGGGTGTTCTGTCACTCACTTAGTAAATTGGGTGTTCTGTCACTCACTTAGTAAATTGGGTGTTCTTCTCTCACTCAGTCAGTAAATTGGGTGTTCTGTCACTCACTTAGTAAATTGGGTGTTCTCTCGCTGACTTAGTAAATTGGGTGTTCCCTCACTCACTTAGTAAATTGGGTGTTCTTCTCTCACTCACTTAGTAAATTGGGTGTTCTCTCACTCAGTCAGTAAATTGGGTGTTCTGTCACTCACTTAGTAAATTGGGTGTTCTCTCACTCACTTAGTAAATTGGGTGTTCTGTCACTCACTTAGTAAATTGGGTGTTCTCTCACTCACTTAGTAAATTGGGTGTTCTGTCACTCACTTAGTAAATTGGGTGTTCTGTCACTCACTTAGGTGTTCTTCTCTCACTCACTTAGTAAATTGGGTGTTCTTCTCTCACTCACTTAGTAAATTGGGTGTTCTGTCACTCACTTAGTAAATTGGGTGTTCTCTCGCTGACTTAGTAAATTGGGTGTTCCCTCACTCACTTAGTAAATTGGGTGTTCTTCTCTCACTCACTTAGTAAATTGGGTGTTCTTCTCTCACTCAGTCAGTAAATTGGGTGTTCTGTCACTCACTTAGTAAATTGGGTGTTCTGTCACTCACTTAGTAAATTGGGTGTTCTCTCGCTGAGTTAGCAAATTGGGTGTTCTCTCACTCATTTAGTAAATTGGGTGTTCTTCTCTCACTCACTTAGTAAATTGGGTGTTCTTCTCTCACTCACTTAGTAAATTGGGTGTTCTCTCACTCACTTAGTAAATTGGGTGTTCTTCTCTCACTCAGTCAGTAAATTGGGTGTTCTTCTCTCACTCACTTAGTAAATTGGGTGTTCTGTCACTCACTTAGTAAATTGGGTGTTCTCTCGCTGACTTAGTAAATTGGGTGTTCCCTCACTCACTTAGTAAATTGGGTGTTCTTCTCTCACTCACTTAGTAAATTGGGTGTTCTCTCACTCACTTTGTTCTTCTCTCACTCAGTCAGTAAATTGGGTGTTCTGTCACTCACTTAGTAAATTGGGTGTTCTCTCACTCATTTAGTAAATTGGGTGCTCTTCTCTCACTCACTTAGTAAATTGGGTGTTCTTCTCTCACTCACTTAGTAAATTGGGTGTTCTGTCACTCACTTAGTAAATTGGGTGTTCTCTCGCTGAGTTAGCAAATTGGGTGTTCTCTCACTCATTTAGTAAATTGGGTGTTCTCTCACTCACTTAGTAAATTGGGTGTTCTCTCACTCACTTAGTAAATTGGGTGTTCTCTCTCACCTAGTAGATTTGTTCTCTTATGTAATCAAGAACACCTAAAGGCAGCCATTTCTGAAATGGCTCTCCATGAACTGAGCGGACTCGTAACAATTTCAAGCACCACCTTTTCCTCTGATGGATCACGCAGAGTTTCCATCGAAACAGAAAGTTTTGTTCCAATCCGATGTTGAAGATTTGTAGCAAGCCCTTGGAATGATAGCTGCTCTTGGACAATCGCGTAGATTTCTGCAGCTGTTTCCAAATTAACTGGGGCTGATGAATGAGTGACTTTGCGAGCTGTAGGTGGGTTCTTGGTAATTTCAACGAAATTTTGATCACCAAGGAGAAACTTCAGTTTCGGCAGGGCTGGGATGAAGAAATTTACCAAAAAAATACAGAGATTAATACTCTGAGTGAAAAATTCATTTGTCTCATTCCTTTTTCTCGCTCGATCCAAATCATAACAGCCACTTCTTCTTTCCCTCACACACCATGAGCTGGTCGTCATGAACGGAAAGCGCCAACTGATGTAATGCCAATTTTACATCTCTATCTCTTGAGAAGCACTTCTGTGAGAAATATTGAATCTTCTCCGAGCATAATCAGACCATCTGGACAAATAGTGCGATTTCGTGTTGCATTATGTTTTGTTTTACGCTCCAAAGAAAATCGAATTCCATATGTTGGGCCAAGGAACAGCTTTAATGGTTGGGAACAGTCATCTTCGATTTCAGGAGCTCTTCCTATTTCTGTTGGCGCCGAAACAGAAATCGCAACAACTAGCCTTTGTTACATAGGAACGTGCATCAACCGACGGATGCATGGTTTTACCGGAAACTATTGAGCAATAACGCATACACAGTAGTGAACAAAGAATGAAGTATTTTTCTATGAGCACTCTGAGAATGACAGATATAGCTTCTTGTACAACATATTGCTTCATATGTTAAGCTCTCACATTAAGTTCTATAACCGCTTGGTGTAAAGAGTCGGGATCAAGTCCCGAGTACTAAAAGAAAAAGCAGTCTGTAATGACGAGAACTACGCAAGTTGTTAAGCCTGTGGCCAAGGTGGCGGCTCACTCTCATTGAATACAGCAAGCAATCTCATTTCTTCTGCGAATGATCTTCCACTAAATGCTCAAAGTAATCTGATGAAATGGGTGGCTAGTTGGGTTCGTCGCAGCTATTCGTCGGTATCCAAGCTTAACGTTCAATGGTATAGGAACTGTGAAAGCGTGATTTCCTTGTTAGATTGTATCCTACTTCTGCAAACAAATACTTCATGAAATGAAAAGGACTAAGGACTGAAGGAAAAACGCTTCTATCTTCTTGCAAGCCAAGTGGTGGCAGATACCGTAGGGGACGAGGGCAAAACGAACAGACCAAACAGTTTGTCGACGGTCTTTTCCGTTCCAATGGGCCTGGTTACTGGATATCTGTCTGCTCTAGATGAAGGAGACCAATGAGTCGGGCTGTTGGTCCACCCCTACGACTTCAGGAACCCCCCCCTCCCCCACTGGCCTGATGTTATTGGAGGAAATTCAATTTACGTTTTCGGTGGAGAGACGGAAAGGGAAGTGGTGAACGACTTGTATTTCTTGAACGTTGAAAGCATGAAATGGGAAGGTATCGAGAGGACGGCACACACCCTTCACCAAGGATGCACGTTAGTTTGTTGAAAAGCTTCTTTCCCGCTTCCGACATTCCTCAATGCTGTTTCAGCATGCAACGGTTGTTGTTGACAATTATCTCCTTCTTCATGGCGGTTACTCGAGGAGAGACTTCTTTAATGATGTTTATGTCTTTGACTCAGTAACATGGAAGAAGCAGAACACAAAAGACTGCCCAGGTCGGGCTTACCACACGTTGAGTAAAGTCAATGACAAAATTTACTTATTTGGGGGGCGTGCTTATCACATTTACAACGACATCCATATACTCGACCTACCAACCTTAATTTGGATAGAACAAGATGTCAGGGGCACCCGTCCTAAAGTAAGCGAAATTGGAAATGGTGAAAGAAACCCAGTTGCCAGGAACGCCATTCACACAGCATGACGACGTTTGATTCTAAATTATTTCTGTTTGGCGGAATAAATGATGAAGGTCGCCTGACGGATCTCCACATCTTCGACACCAAAACGCTGCAATGGTTGCAGCCGGAAATTCAGGGTCAACCTCCACGAGATTTGGAGTGCCACACAGCAACTCTTGTCGGGGACCAGATTTTCATGTTCGGTGGAGCAACAAATAATTCCTATGTGTTGAAGTCTAAGTCTCTCGCATTCAAGGCTCCCTGCCCAGTAAGTCATACCTTGGTGCACGCGGTAGATTGGTTGTTGTAGAGTTCCTGGCCCCCCTCGGCAGAGACACTCTGTTTGTTTGGTTGGGGCCAAAAAGTTGTTTGTTATTGGCGGTTTCGACGGAAAAGGGTGGCTGGATGATTTACACGTGGCAGATGTTGGCAGATTAATGGCAGGCGAATTGATTGCTAAAGCTGTGCAAAGGTGGGCTGACAACCTCAAATACCTGGTCGCCAACAAGAACTACTCTGATGTTGTAAGTATTATTGCGAAAATGGCTATTCTTCAATTTAGCGTTGTTGATGGCCGCGAGATTCCTGCTCATCGTGCCATCCTAGCGGCTCAATGTTGCTACTTTGAAAACATGTTTTCAGGGAAGATAAAGAATCCAGCGCAGAAAGAGTAATTGATATAGCGCTACACATCCATTGGAATTTGTGATACAGAACTTTAGTCCAGATACCGTTTCAGATACCGATACAAGAGTGGAAGTATGAGCCTTTTATGAAAGCTCTCCAATTCCTCTACACCGGTACTCAACTCCAATTGTCCTCGCATTCCTTGTATCTTCAGGACAGCTATCGGGGAACGATCCAATCCTTCTATGTGACGTCCTTGGTAGAGCTGACCAGTATGGCATTGATTCTGTGTGAGAAGACTATTTGGTACTGACTCGAAGATGACAATGTCGGTGCTGTTCTCACAAGGGCTCATCAGAACAACGTAATTTGGTCATTAGAGGTGCAAGTAGTTAGGTGTCTATTTTTCAGGCTTCGAAGTTGGAGAATGTTTGTATTGAGTACATTGTGAAGAATGCTGTCAACAATTTAAGCGTCTATGAACTGCCTGTTCGTTATTAAAATTGCTCGTGACGGTGTACACGAAAATTCTTAGAACGGTTTTCCGCGCCATGGTGTCAACGTTGAAGCCGCTACTTCTCTTACATGAAACATGGGACGATGGAAGCAATCTATTTCATCAACTTGTCTCCACTATATGCATGAACATGGACCACTGCTCTCCGATCGTTGCGTCGAGTTGTGTTTTCATGGTACTCGTCTTTATTGTTTCACGCTTCACTTTGATCCAATCGCGTACCAGAGTGTAGTGGTCGTGTATGCGGTCGTGTATGCCCCAATCATGGCCGTGCATGTCCCTATCACGGTCGTGTATGTCCCAATCACGCTCGTGTACGTCCCAATCATGCTCGTGTATGTCCCAATCATGCTCGTGTGTGTCCCAGTGGAGGCCGCCCGCCATGTGTGCCGCCGCATGTTTGGAGGATCGTCCTTTCTCACCCTCTGTGTCTAGATCTCTCACACCCCTGAATCTTCCTCACCTGGCCGCGACTGCTAGCCAACTCTCAGCCATTCTGTCACTTGCCCGAGAAGCTGCCACTGGTGACCCTCCAGTAGGTCCAGTAGGGTTCCTGGCTCCTCCACAACCTCACATCCTCTGGCGTGTACAAAATCATTTTCCTTTGTGCTCCATCGCAATTAACTTAAGCAAAAAGAAAACACTCAAAAAAAGAATGACGGATGGGAAAAGGAAATACACCACAAAACAACAAGATGCTGTAACATCTAACTGAAGAAGTCATTCACTGCATCAGACAAACTGATCTGAGTTGAAACCTTCTCAACTGGAATCTCTTTCAGGATGCGACTGTGTTTTATTCCAATTGAAGGAATAAATCCATCAATCAGAAATTGCGTATCGCGGCTCAAACGGTTATAAACGCTTCCCAGAACAAATCGAGAACACTTCGCTCCGTTTCTGCCTGTCAATGCTTTTAAGACCCTGTCATTCATCTCAGCCACAAGCTCCTTCAAAGCTCTGAAAAGGCAACATCCTAAAGAAGTTGTAGAAGCGCTTAACCTACTTTTCGGGGTTGGAGCTCTTTGCGTACCGCTGGAGCATGAGTGTGGTTTTTTTCAAGAGCACCGAATAGATCGAATCTGCATTAGGAGCACAAATCACATCAAGGTGTAGCTCGACCCTCTTCTTCACTTTTCCCATCGTTCGAAAGAGAGGAACCTTGTTGAGAACAGTATTCACGTAGCGATCCAAACTGTCCAAATTTCCCTCGTTTTGTTCCGCTTTGAAAATTGTCAATTTCGGTTGAATTAAGTATCGAGCGATTTGATTTCCTCTCGAAGATTCAAGAATTTTACGATTTTCCGCCCCTTCGATTGACGAATTGAAACTTGGAACCCACTCACTCCCAGCATCCGGATACAGAGCGCCAAGCTGAAATGAAATTGGAACCCTGGGTGTAGAAGAATAAACCACTTTGAGGATGTAGCCAAGATAGAGCTCGTTGTTGTCTCCTGTTTTGCACGTGGTTCTTGCTTCCCAATTTGCTCCTTTTCGGAATCCACGCTCCAAAGAATGATCTCGTTGCAAAGGAGACTTATCTTTATGTAAATAAGCCACTGCTGAATAAATTGTGTGGAAGGGGCGTTGTCGTGGACCCCACAGAGGGCTTCTTAGGTCTCGGCAAGGCAATTGACATTTTCGGCAAACTATTGGTGAAATGAGTTCTGTCCAGGAATTCAAACTGGAAGATCCTTTACAATTGCACAAATTGCACACTTCTATGCTTGCTTCTGTGAAAAAAACCAGAAAGACTAAAATAAAAACAGAGAAGACCATTCGACTGCATAAAACATGGATCATATCGCTCTCAAAAAAAAAGCCTCAAAACCTAAACATGACAACAGACTGGGCCTGGTCAATTGTGTCTTGCCAATGTCTGGCAATCCATTCGAATGGGTGCCACGCAGTGTCGTGTGAGATTTTTAGTTCAATTTTCATTCTTATCGCCAGGTGGGGGGTTTTAATATTGCGCATGCTGTTTGAACTCTCTCCTGTCCCACAACCGGAATCTTGTCCGGACTCACAGTACACTCATGAAAAGCAACCGATTGTCGAGGGTTTGCAGAAGGGGCAGTTCATTCCTTGAGGTCGTCGGTTTCTGTACACTCCCCGCATGGATAAATGACGGTCCCACTGAAAATGATGCCAGCAACTCAATAACGGGAGCCTCGAGGTTGGAAACAGCCATCCTACCGTAAGAATATTCAAATTCGCCTTCCATTTAATTTCCTTCAATTTTTAACAGAAATTCCTTCTCGGGGGCTGACAGACAGTAGGTTTTAATTTTGTGGTTAATTCCCATCTTTTCTTGCTCTAGATTGAAAATTCCTCAAACACCACACAACTTCTCTGAGGTGACAGATCTCATTCGCAAAGATCCCAATCCTACAAAAAATGAGCAGTACTTTAACATTTATGGGGAGTCGCTTCGTTCTGGAAATTTTAATCTCGCTCGAGCAATTCTTCGAGGAAACAGAGATTTTGCGGGCGCCAGTCATCCAATCACTGGAGAAACGGTTAGCTGATGATGTTCAACTCCACTGACTATTTTTTTTTTCAGTCTCTTCACTATCTTGGAAGCAGCCCGCATTTCAGTGGGGGATTTCCAATTAAACGGTTTCTTGAAATCCTTGAAGACATCATCAAAATTGCAGGAGAAGAAATTAAATCAAGAAAAAATTTTCAGAATGAAACTCCACTCGACCTCGCGCTTGCTCAAAGCGCTCAAACGCAGTGCCCGCATCACCTTGCAACACTTCTCATGAAAGCAAGCACTCCCATGGAAAACTGTTTGGGACACGCTGGTCCGCCTTCAGTCATTCCGCCAAAAGCAACGTGCTACTCACTATGTCCAGCAACTCCACCGCAGGTCTCGAAAGTGAACGTCCCAAAGGCAGTTCCGTCGGGGGGGTGCGTGTTTGCCTCATGAAGGGCAAGGCATCTCCCACCAATTGGGTGTGACTCCGATTCGAATGCTCCAAGGCACGCAAACGGGACGTCCAATCTCTCAGCTAGGAGCAGCTGGAGGAGCAGTAACACAAGGATTTCCGAGACCAGCAGGAGGTTTGGGTGGAGCAACAGGTTCCACAGGACTCCAGGCTTCTCCGTTTCTTGCACAGCGAAGACTACCAATCAATCCACACTTGGTGCCAAAATCGACGCCGAGCTCGATGATTCAGATTGCAGAAAAAACGCAGACAACCACAGGAGTCAACATCGATCCAGCGCAAGTTAAGGAGCAGACGAAACAAGTTAAGGAGGCTTCAAAGGACACTCCATTGCCACCGACGCCGACTTTCGGATGCTCAAAGCCGCTTGACCGTCCGAATAACACGAACACATTATTTCATCTTCCGACACCAGCTCCCGAGACCGCTTTTGTTTTGCGTCGAAGACGTCATTCAGCTCCTGTTGCTAGGACAATGTCGACCGCCACACCAAATTCATTCAGAGCTTCTGGTAGTTCTGCAAAAGGCCCGCTTCACAAGAAAAATGCTCCAGCAGCAGACAACAACAAAAAAGCGTTCAGTCTCGGAAATATCTCTACTGCAAGAGGAAATTTCTTTTCTGCGAGAGCACTGAGGAAGAAGAACAAAGTTCCGTTCGTTAGGAGCAGTAACTCCTCCCTCCCTACAACCAGCACCCCTCTCTCCACAACCACCAGCCTCCCTCTCTCTACGAGCAGCAGCCACCCTCTCTCCACAAGCAGCCGCCACCCTCTCTCTACAACCAGCAGCACCCCTCTCTCCACAACCAGCAGCCTCATTCTTTCTACAAGCAGCAGCCACCCTCTCGCCACAAGCAGCAGCCACCCTCTCGCCACAAGCAGCAACTACCTTTTTTCTCCAAGCAGCAGCCACCCTCTCTCCACAACCGGCAGCCACCTTTTTCATAAAGGCAGAAAGCGTTCCTCCATACCGTTTGCACCCGCAAGCCCTGAGAGTGGGTTCGATGACGTTGACGGCCTTATTCTTTCTCGTGTCTCACCTTCTGAAGCTTCCAAAAGAAACGATTTAAGAGTCACGGCGCTGAAGTATGCTGATGTTAATGCTCAGCTGAAGGCCACACTGAAACTCGGAACGGACTCGAATGGATTCAACTACAAAAAGGTGCTGAAGCCAGTAGAGCCTTTCGTGCCGTATATTGCCAGGCTAAGACCCACTCCAAACTATTTCACCCGCAGCAGATTGAGGCGGGTCAGCGACAGCAAGGTTGCTCCTCGATTTCTTGAGGATCAGCGAAGGCTCTCAAAAATTGGAGTTGATATGAGACCTACTGTGACTCCTTCAGCCCCCGTATCTCCTAAAACTCCGGTTAACATTCCGACAAGGAGGTCTTCTTCTGCTGTCTTGTCACGCGTGGTGTCCTCAGGTGCCGCTAAATTGCCACCATCGACGCCCGTGACACCCCTACTGACCCCGCAACCTTTGTTTCCACCTGCATCACCAGTTCCAATTGCGCCATTCGCAAACCGAAGTGGCAGAATGCCTTTAAGAACGACAAGCTTGCAAAACAGCCAAAAACCTCTCGTACGCATCTCACAAGCAAGGTCTTCATTATCTGATCGGCCTAAATCAAGACAAAGCGCCTCGCTGGTCGAGCAATCGAAGCTGATTGTTGCTACTCCAAGTCCGACGAGCTCGCATGGGTCAAGTTCAAAGAAATAATGATCCATTTATGCAATTGCTACATTCTAGAAGCATTTTTTTCATGATTTTTGCAGAACAGAGTCAAACAAATTTCGACTAGTCGGGGATGAATTTCTTTTTCCTGTTGCTTCTTGTGCTTTTACTGGTAGGGATAAACTCCATTGGCGGCAGCTTCGAGCGCCAAAATGAGAAAGAGATCACGGAAGAGATTGAGGACCAGGGCGAAGAAGAAGAAGAAGAGGGGGAGAACGAAGAAAAAGAAGAGGTATTCAATATATTGTGGGTGTTCTTCTTGTATGCCAATGCCCCAGTCTGCCGAAGAAGAACCAGAAACCCCAGGGATTTTGCGATACGCTCCCCAATATAACTTTGGCTTGATCAACTACATTGCGCTAGGTAGGGAAGTTGAGTGCCAAAAAGAATACGCTTCATATTTGGGGCAGAATCGGCCAAAAGAGCATTTCAAGACTTTAGGCAACAGCTGCTCACTGATAGCGCTTTGCAAGAGCGGTGTGAGCTCAATTAGTCACAGCTACACGATCAAGTGTCTCCCTACGCGTCAGTTGTGACTTGTGCAGCTCCATACCTCTGTAGCATGAGAGGAAGATCGTAATATGATCGCACAAAAAAACCGCTGTATACATAGATTTCAATTTTTCAGATACTTCTATGACCCCCAAAAGTTTCATTGGTAAGACAGACCACAACACATCTTCTCAGTTTCCCCTTTCACTAAACAGCCGCAAATTCAACATTTTCCAAAAAGCCCGACGGTTCATGGTAACCGTGATTCATCATGCACCTCGCGATCCTCTGACATTTTGTAGCTTAAGGGTATTCTAAAACGATTTGGAATAGCCGTTAGCGGAAAACCCAGAGATGGAATGCCACAGGTAATGAATCAAGTTGACTCGCTTGTACAGGTGTTTTCAGATTTATGATATGTGTGGCATGAAAACCCCCCTAACGGAATTTTTTAGAGCTAGATCTGCGTTACTCGGAAAAGAAGTAACAAGATATGGACCCGCGAATGGTAACGCGTCTTTTTATGTGATGAGCTGAGTTCATCCATTGCAGAATTCGTCAAGCCTTCATAAGTGCGCGGTCTGGATTTGACAGATTACCAAAGGATTTCATCAAAATTCGGGCCCTCTTTACATGACGCGGCCGCTCAAATTGACACCCCCGTGTTCATCGTTTATTAAGCCTCGCTTGTAGGATGAGAGGTTTCAAGCTTCTTCTTAAGCAATACAGACTGACGTTAGCAAGCATGACCACAGTAATAGACCCATCAGCCTCATCTTCTCGCATTATGCTTGCTGGGTCAAATTGTGTCCCGTTGCCAAGTTCAGTGCCTCACACAAAGAGACCGCCTTGTAGTTGCATTTGAGTTCTCACAGCTGCCAAGCTTCTACTTGATCAAAACTATCTGAATATGTGACTGTCGGGATCGCACATCGCTGCCACTTGAAGAGCCACAGGATTTCCTTCAGAATGCGATAACGTGCAACCCTGCGATGGAAAAGGATATCTTGTTCATAGTCGTTTTCTGTGATGTCAGGAGCTGCCACTTTATCTTATCCCGCGTTAAGTCCTCCTGCGGTGTTGCTGGTTCCTCTGGAGGGTTTCCGAAACCTGCGAAGCCGTCATCCGTTGTGCACATGAAGTCTTCGTTGCTGATTCCTTACTCACTGGAAAAAACAATCCGTCCATTGCCCCGACCCATAGCTGTCGTGCCAAGCTTGCTACTGTAGAGCTGGATCAAGTTGCAGAGAGGGTCCCTTTGGCACCAATAACCGAGAATCGCGTCCTGAAACACTTGAGAAGACAGGCGAATAAAGATCAGTCTGGTGTTTGTTATTGTATTTTTATAGAATCACAGGGCCTCCGTTGTACTTTTTGACACAAAGTCCGTATTCAATCTGTTAGCGAATGGACACTGAGCTCATCATCGTTCCAGACGGGACTCATCTGGCATTTGTCGCGTTTTCATGTTTGAGTAGCTTTTAGCCAAGAGATGCGGATTTTGACACAATCAGAGTCGAGAACAAGCAGACGGAACGAGGTCAACAAGGAGAGGAATTGAAACGACAGCATGCTTACCAGGTGGTGCCTGAGATGCATCTTTCACTATTGTGTCGATGCTTTCGTACTGTGGGTCCCACTGTATTATGCTTCATAGGAGCCGCTGTGTACTCATGGATAGCGTTCCCAATACAAAATGATATTTCTGAACGTCAATTCATAACGAAGGAGGTTCAATTCAAGACGCTGGCTGGGTAACTCTCTCTTCTCTCTCGATCTGCATCTCTTGAACAGACATCTTGAAGAACTTCATTCCCATTGCTGGAATGGCTACAAAAGATTTGCGTTTCCAGCAGACGAATTGAAGCCAATATCGTAAGATCGATCTCTGTTGCATAGGAACGTGTATCCTATCCAATAGTTAGCGTCTTCTCAATAAAGAGGGTTGTCAACGCTGCAACAATCTCTGATTCATTCTTTGACACCAGATGCTCCCCGCGTCACCGGAATCCAGAGGAGGACCAATTCACCCTAGGAAATTATTCGCTCACCACAATTGACTCCTTGGACTCCCTGATGGTGCGAATTGAAACTGTTCTCAACCAATTCTTGTTCTCTCAGGTTTTTGGAAAGATCTCTGATTTCATTGATTCAGTGAATTACATTAGCTCTGGAAAAATCTCCTTCAAATCTGTACGTTTTTATCATTCAAGAGTCACAAACCGAAGGAAACAATTTTTTCTGTAATTTTGTCAGGATCTGTTGATTTCAACATTCGAAACGAATATTCGCATTTTAGGAGGACTTTTATCTGGACACATCTTCAGTACATTTTTATCTGATCAATTATCTCAATTCAGAGATTCTCAAATCCCTTCTAGCAATCACTCGCTGCTTTTTGATGTTTTCGCTGAATTTTCAGAAGACTACGTTTCATTTCAATACGACGTGAGTGATCATTCAAAATTATCGAATCTGGATTTTATGAAGATGTATCATAACGATAGGATCCTTACTTTTGATAGGATCCTTACTTTTTGATAGGGATCCTTACTTTTAAAAGCTGTCCAATTGGGGGAACGTTTGCGAGAGGCTTTCAACCCTGACACGAAATTGCCCCATAGTAGAATCAATCTGAAGTGAGTTTCTGCCAAGTGGATCACTTAAGTTCTTCCTGGGCTGAGATCTTCTTCTCTTCGGTTAGATATGGAATCGAATCCCCCGATCCTATTCCACACGTCATTTCCACAGCAGAAGCAGGAACGTTTCTGATTGAGTTTGGCGTTCTATCTTTAATGACGGGTGATCCTTCATTTTATGTGAGGAATATGTCACGCGTTACATATTACTTATAAAATTGTCACTCGTTTTATCACCCTGTTCCCCTTTTCTAGAGAACAGCGCGCAACTCAACGCTCCATATTTGGGACAATCGGTGAGCTGTTTTTGTTTCTTTCTCTTCTCTACTTCGTTTCAGTTCTCAGATTGATCTTATTGGAAGTTTGTGGAACGCAACAACTGGAAGGCTGCTCGACAAATCTAGTGGGATTGGTGCTGGAATTGATTCGTTTTTCGAATATTTATACAAAGCGGGTGTTTTGTTTGGAGATGTTGAATTAGCGAATGCTTTCGATGTTGTAAGTGAGTATTAGCTCTTTCCTAGCTCACGTGATTTTTCTAGGCATCAGTTGCACTACGAAAGTATTGTCATCGACGTGGAGTCTATTTTTCTTGCGATATGGAATCAGGTAACATCACACCATTTATGTTTGATTTATTGTCACATTGCAGGACAAATAACTGGGTTTCCCCGTATGAATGCTCTTGGTGCTTTTTGGCCGGGGATCCTTGTAGGCAGAAGACGCCACTAGTTTCCATTCTATCAATAATTCTCAGTTGCAGTCTGGATCGATTGTAGACGCTCTTCAATCATATGTTGCTTATTTGAATGTTTGGATGAAATACGATGCACTTCCTGAAGGTAAAACTCTCTTCTCTGGTGACACGCTTGCTTCTGTCATTCTTCATTTCTGTGTCTCCAATTGATGATATCCCGTTTCTAGACTTCAATGTTTTACTTGGAGAGCCAGACGAAGTTAATCGCGGGTATCCATTACGACCTGAATTTTTTGAGTCCACCTTTGTTATGAGTCAAGCCATGAGTGGAAGTGATACAAATATAAGTGAAGTCGAAGTCTATCGCGATGTTGTTCTTCCAGCGTATAAGAAATTCAACGGAACGTTAAGGACTTCTTGTGGAATGGCATCGCAGCCAAGTATGTTACATCTCTGATCATGTGCCGGATGTTTGTATTGGAATGATTCATTTTTCAATCAGATGTTCGAAATCTTCATGAATTATCTGACCACATGGAGAGTTTCTTTATTAGCGAAACACTCGTGTATCTCTATCTCACTGTTGTCAGCTCTGATGTCATCAATCAACGTGTAAGATGCTTTCGTCTTACTTGAATGAATTTCCTGTTTCCTAGATTCCTGCCCCTCTTCGTGATTGTATCTTCTCAACAGAAGCTCACATCTTCCCTCTCCCTCTTCTCTATCCCAAGTACTATGTCGGACGGTCAGATCAACAAGGAGTTGACGATGTTCGAGATCGACTCTGTCAAATGACCGGTTCTCACATTCATTGTCACCCGACGAGTCCATAGGGTTTCGATCTCAATGTTTGTCAAAACAATGTCCGTCTTTTTCATGTTCACCTTCAAAATTAGAATTTTAGCGTTTCATAAAATGAAGAACAGAAAATTACTCCTTCATCTTCTTCTGTGCTGATTCTTCTTTTGGCGTATCGGGAGGCCTGACGACAAACCGTTGTTCGAATCTGCCGACCATCATCCAAATTACCTTTTTGACTTCGCTCGTGCTTTCGGACCCCAATAAGGAGCGGGATTGGGGAGCCACTTACAAACACCGCCTGGTGTCTTAGACATAGCATCTGGGTGTGGATCGAAGCAGATTGGGGTTTCCGTTCTAAAAAAAATTAGAAACTGAGGAACACCAGAATGCACGGACCACCTACGATATTTCTTTTTTCAAGATTTCATATTTCTCTGGGTTTTTTGGCGGATGCTCCTGAAAATGTTTTGCGTCAACGGGCAAGGAATTATCAGTGTTGTACCTGAGCCCACTTCCGGAGAATGTCAAAAACAACAGAAGGCGGTGCGTTGGTTTTGATCGACTGCGGCTCACGATGGAAATGCGTCGCTGAGAATCCAAGGTTGAGTAAAGCAGACCTGAAAAGTGGAAATCAATATTTTACAAAAGTGGAAATCAATATGACATTTTATAAAAGTGGAACTCAATCTAAGCAACAAAGTGATGAAGGAAGTATTACTTGAACAATGACGTCTTGATTGCTTCCACTTTAACTCGATTCATCAAAGACGGAAGATGATAATAAAGTGGAACATCAATGCCTTCTTCAGATATCGCAGTAAGAAGACCACGAATTTTGGAATTCATCGTCATTCCTGAAAGTGGACCTTCTTCATTAACTTCATTCAATAGAGAGAGACAAAGATCAACGAACTCCTGATAGACACAATTCTTATATGTTGACACACAGGCGAGCTTACTTTGTTGTACAGAGGTCCAGAGAAAAAGGGCCCCCCCACCCAAGTACCTCTTCCTTTGCATTCGTTACAAGCGTCACCAGTTTTCCACCCTGTCGGCATTTGAGCAACCTTAAAGTGGAAGGCGCCTGGTTTGTCTGGTTTCGGTTGAGCAATTCCCAATGGGACAGTCGAGAACGCATCACAACTCGTGCATTGCAACACAAGTGACGACAAGGACGCCAGCAGTTTGCAGGTGGATGGAGATTCCCGCACACGAACGAAACAACGAACGTAAAAATCGACGCTGCAGCACAGAAGAGGCTCGACGGCTCGTTTGTGTCGCGATGCGGCAGTCGCGACGGCGTTGATAAGAATTCGGAGCGACATTTCGTGCGCGTATCGGGCCTTCACTGCAGTCCCGCCGTATTTGTAATAACTGACTTCGGGATTATTTCCACATAGAATTGGCATGTCCGTGGAAGTAATACACAAGATTCCGCCATCTGCTACTGATTGAACCGCAGCATCTAGAAAATCTCCCACGCTTCCATAAGGATCGAGATCGATGACATCGAAATGAGAAATTTGAGTGGAAGCATCAATTGGGACTTGAATTGCTGGTGAATCTGTTGATCCGACAGCCGGCAGAATAAACGCTCTAGTTGCGTTAATCCCACCATAACGGGACATGTACATCAGTTGATTTGCATCAGAACATACAGCTGAAGCCACAAAGGGAAAAGGTGGTCTCGAAGTAGCATTCCAGTTGTCTGAGCGTTCCACTGATCCTACCTCTCAATTTCGTTTCATCTACCTGATTTCTTTCTCTATTTGCTTCTATGAGACGCACTGCTTTTGCGTCTAAATCTCCGACCACAACCAAATCAATCACATCATCAAGTTCCAAAGCGTATCGAATCGAACGCAGGCCAGTAGCGCCGAACGACTCCAAAATCTTAAGTTTCGTATTTGACGGTTCTTTATCCGACTTGGCGCTCTTTACATGTTCTTCGTTTCTTCGAAGAGTTGCGAACGCACGGATAGCGAGCACTGATAGATCGCGGTTAAAGACTTGCACTGGGTTGTAGAAGACGTCGTTAGCGTCTCCATTGAAAATATGAGCTTTGCCCTCCTCAACAAGGCCGTTCTCATCCACACTTGGCAGATGACAATTTGGCTTGGACGCGCTCATATGACCCAACAGACTTCAGGACTGCCGCCTATTTTTGTGGAGCCTGAAATTGTAAAGCGCTTCTATACCTATATAGAGCACGATGACTAAAGGCCAACCCTTTCGGATTGACAGTCTGTGATGTTCAGCCATTATTGGACTGCTTTTCAACCTGCTTCTTGGAAAATTGCAGTATCCGTCCAATGGAGGAGATTCCCTTTTCGTTGAGGCAATCTTCATCTCCATCTCTAGGGTCTGTGAGCACTGAGAATACCAACGATAGGAAGGCCAGATTTTTCTGTAACTTTGATCAACATCCGACGCCTTCCACAACCACATCCTCCATCGTTGATCTTTTTCTTTTCTCCAACTCAACTTCAGCAGATCTCTCTCTATCGCAAACATCTAAGCGAACAAGGCCTCCCAAAAGTGGAAGCTTCCACGGAATAAATTTCGGTTCAAAGGAATCCCTTCTTTCTGGGCAAACCAGCGCTACACTATCCCTCGTTAACCCGCCACGAATTCTGACAAGAACCTCAAGTGACACCGCGTTCGAGACATTTTGTTCCCAGACATTGCGCTGTCTTCAGGAATCCCCTCTGCTTGCACCTTCCGTTCCAAAACAGTCTCAATCGGTTCCCCAGTCTCCAGTGTTTTCTACTTGCTTGAATGGTCCCTGCATGCCAATGGCTCACAACCTTCCCAGTTCTCGTTTTCTAGAGGAACCATCTGGCCGCTCTGAATCTCAGTGGCGTCCTCTGGATACGAACAAGACTGAAAATCATGACCGTCACGAACTTCAAGGCGTTTGGAATCTCAGTCGATCTGACGACGCATCAACAACCAGTTTCGACCCTCAATCATACGAAGCGCTTCAAGTCACATCTCCACCAGCTGAGAAGGATTTATTATTGGACCATCTCAGGGAGCGTTTGCTGCGTCACACCAGAAGTTGGACTGCTTCACTTTTCCCATTCATTGGCAGTGCGACGCCTCCTCCAGACGACAAGGTCAAATCCGAAGCTCCAAACCTCCCAGAAACGACGCGCGCAGATCAGGGAGCCCAAGAAGAGGGACTCAGCATGACGCTTGAAGAAGAAGCCGCGCGCTACTTGCTTCCTCACTGGTCTGTCTCTTTAGCCCAATGGAGGAAATCGGAGGGAAAGTCGACGTTGCGGGCTTCTGTCTCTCAGACTCGCCGAGAACAGATTAAACTTCTGAGACATCCGTTCATTACACTTCATCATTTTGGGACTTCAGCGCTTGAATTTATCAAATCTTCTTTTTCATATTTTGTTATTCATCGCTATATCCGAGGAATTGTTTTTCCACTTCTTATTTCTTTAATGATTCTAAATTCCATTCCTGGGCCCCATCAACATCTGGGATCCACACTGACCTTCAACGCTGCATTCATCACATGGTGGGTGGGATTGGGTGTCCTCAGCTCCATCGGTCTTGGATGTGGCCTTCATTCAGGTGCGCCATCAAGCCAAAACAACATATGCAGCACTCGCATTCATCATTATAGCACGCAATGTCTTCGTTGCTATGTCTTTTTGTTTTCACAATATTTCTTATTTCTTAGGAGTCCTGTTTCTCTTCCCTCACATCTATTCTATTTGTTTGACAAGCGAAGTCTGTAATTCGTTGAATTTCGATCCTTACATCTCGATGTGGTCAAACCACAAACCACCCGGATTCGTTTTTGAGGTGCGGGGTTCTGATTGTCTCCCCAAACTGTGTACGGCTGTCTTTCTGTCAGTGCGGAACTGGTTCTCCTGCCCCCCCGGATTTCTTGGGTCTTCTTTACAAATGCCTTCCTGCGTCGCTCCTGTGGGGTTTCGGTACAAGTTTGGGAGAACTTCCGCCTTATGCTGCAAGCTTCGCTGCCGCTCAAACGAAGCAAGATGATTTCGAGGAATTCAACGCTGAATTGAATTCTGTCGACAAGTCAGTCAATTGAATGTTATTGAGCTATAGTTGATTTCTGCGTCTTGTTAGGAGCAATTCGAAGTTGAAACGGGCAAAACAGTTCTTTGTACATTCTATGATGCACTTAATTGAGCGTTATGGAGCACTTGGTGTGTTTCTGTTGTCGTCCTGGCCAAATGGTACGGGCTACACCAAAAACTGATCTTTACTTCGATGGTCCTCGCTTTCTTTTCTTCTGTTTTCAGCGCTTTTCGATGTATGTGGCGTGATTTGTGGCCATTTTATGATGCCGTTTTGGTCTTTTTTCACTGCCCTCGTCCTTGGAAAGGGAGTCGTCAAGGTGCTTTCCCAAACTGCTTTGCTTATTTTTGTATTTTCTGAGCGATTCGATACAGTAAGATGTTCAGAATTAAATGGTAGAAATTCATTCTCTTAGAAACGTGCCCATCTCATTACTTTGCTTGCTGAAATGCCGCCGTTTGCGTCTCTTGTTAATCGTCATTTCGGGGGCCCAGCGCAGTTGGAAAAGTTTGTCGTTCAAGAAATCCAGAGCTTCCGACGTTCCGCATCTGCAGCTGCAACAGCATCCATGAAAGGACGCTCGATCATCCCGATTGTCTTGACGGTCGTTATATCGTCTTTTATGGCATACCTTGCATCGACAGTGATCGAACAAGTGGCTCAAGCAAGAGTCAAGGTAAGAAAATGCTTCTAGCGATTCTCCTAATTTTGATTCTCTTGATGTTCTTTAGAATTTTGATGAAAGGCTTCTGATGTTAGCAAGGGAAAAGGAAATCAAATCAGACGAGCAGCAGTGCCCTGTTGAAGCCGGGAGATGAAATCAATGGTCTCTGCTGCTTTTTTTTTGACTGGTTGAACTTTTAATGCTGGCGACTAGCTGTACATTCGGGCATTGCAGAAACTTGAGTGCTACGAGTTGTCTGTCGTGGTTATTAATTAATTGAAATTGCAACACTGAGCGACAGAATGCTACGAGAACCTTGTTGTTGGCTTCAGAAATAGGGTAAAAACCAGATGTCCCAAAATGGAAGGCTGGATTTGATCAAGATCACAATCCATTCGTGAGTGTGTTCAAGCCAATTCGTTTCAGTTTTCACAATGAATTTCATTGAAACTCAGAAAAAAGAAAACCTTCGGCGGATGAACTCCATTCATGTTTGAGAGAGGCAACCACTCAACAGAGTGTTAGCAATTTTCGCTGATCGACTTAGTGTTTCTACCAATGCTAGCAATTCTCAATGCCAGGCGTCCCCCTACAGGAAGGCGAAGTGAATAGAGAAACATTTTGAACAAAGCTTCTTAAAGTTCTTCATCTGAAGAGTCTTTCTGCCTCCTTAATTGAACCCCTCGTTGTTGTGGAGACCTCGAACGAGCGCGGAACGAACTGGCATCGGCGCTTGATCTCGGCTGCGCTCCAGAAGCTTGACGGAAATCCCGCCAGTCTGCTTCGCGGCGACGGAATGAATGCACAGCGGTTGCTTCGTCGGGACGAAACTGCGTTCTTTGGGGCTGGTTGGTTGGTGAAGGGAAGAACTGGCTACCACTGCTACGTTTTGACTGCTGACTGCCCAGTTTGACAGAACCCCATACCTCATCCCCTGACCCACTGCTTTTCTTGCTTCCAGCAGACGGCTGGAGCTTGAGTTTCGGTCGCCTTCGGATTGTTCCGCTCGACGACTGTAGATCCAATTTTGGTATTGATCTCATCTTCCCATATCCCACATCACTATCATAATGAATCACAGTGCCAGTCAATTCCGGGGATGAAGGAACGTGATGATGTGTGTACGAGGAGACTGAATGACGACTGGACATCCGTTTATACAATGATGCTCTACTGGAATCAGAACGATTTCCTTCAAATCTTGTTTTCCCTTTCATTCCAGATCCAGATGAAATAAACGGAACGAAACTTTTGTTTGATCCTTCTTCCCAGGTGTTATCGTCATCATTCATGATTTCTCCCCAGCGTCCTTGAGTTGCGGCGAAACTTGGAACTGCGAGGACGCTCTCTCCAGATTCTTCAGAAGCGAATCGTTTCCTGTTTGGATTCCCATCTACCAACTGCAAAGAAGGAAATGGAATGGGGTACAAATCCTCCACTTTTAAACAGGTGGTTGACCGATTTTACACTTACCACAGCTGAACCTTGTTCCTTGAACTTCTCTAAACGGTTCCTCTTTTTTCTTTTCCGCTCTTGTGCAAATATGTCATCAATGTTAGTTTGGCGATCTTCGATCTCATCTTCCCATACCGCTTCATAAGCCGCTAAACTTGCCAAAATCTCATCTTGGTCTTCAAGTTGAGATTCTTGCAACCCTTTCTCAATTTCAAATATTTTTTGCACGGCTTTCACTTCTTCCACAACCTCTTCTTGTCTTGAAGAAATTTCTTCTTTGATTTTTTGCATTTCTGCTGCCATTGCCGTATTTTCCTCTTTCAAACGGAACCACTGGACAAGCTCCCCTGCTCTGGAGATTTCCCCCGGTTGTTCAGCTTCTAACAACTTCGGCTCCCACTGTTCCACCCTTTTCATGGTCAGGTTGATTTCGTTTCGTAATGCTTCCACTTTCTGAGTCTCCTTCTCTTTCTTGTGATCTCTGAAAATCATACCAAGTTTCATTCCAATCAGTTTGGAGCACTCACTTGAAATATTGATAGACTTGCGTCATTCTTCCTAAATTGTGGCTCATTGCCCGCAACGCCATGTGCAATTCAGTCAGTGTAATGGGGTCGATGAACGAAGCGGGGTTCGCCATCGATTCCAATAATTCTTCTTCCATAGTAACCGAAGCGGTCTGCATATTAAACGCCTGAATCTTTGACTGTGGGTCAGGAGGGTCACACTCATCCAGGAACCAGTTGACCAGGAAGTAGATGTTTTGGGACTCAACTGCCCAATGCACGTGTTTCGATACCGCCTTAGGATTCCCTCGCGAGTATTTTTCGAGAAATTCTGTCGCATTTGGTTGAGTGGGATCCTCAAAGAGATTGTAGTTATTGCTAACGCCTCGTTCCAGCGTCTTCAGATACCCGAAGTTGTTCTTTGGCTCAAGCTCTTCCATCGTTGTGGGATCAATAGGATCGCCTTGCTTATTACGCGGTGCTCCAACTTCATTTTCTGGGTCTGTTGATGCGTTGTGGGTCTTTCGAAGTGTTTCCACTGAGACAAGAGTGCGTCGAATATCATCAGCGCTTAGGTCGACAAGACGCCTGATTCGATACATTTGAACGTAACAAAAAGCAAATCTGAAAACGAATTCCAAGAATGATCCCCGAATCACGGGACTCTCTTGTTCAACGACGATGGCAGTAAGAGCTTCAGCAATGCATGTCACCAAATAGGACCGATGAACTCTTGAAATACCCATCGAGCGAGAAATGCTTTGCTGGTGTGGACCCAACAGTCCAACCGTTAAAGGACGACGACGCTTTGTGGGGAAATTTTCAATGGAGACGCTAAACTTTGGGTCACCAAAAACATCGGCGGTTCCCAATTTTCGCGCTTGTTGTTCCTCTTCCTCTTCCTTCAGAATTCGATTTCTGGATCTGAGTTCCAGGTCATACGTGTTTGGATTGTAACGGACGAGAGTTTCTTGATTCCGGCGGAAATGGTTATAACCGTATGTGGCGATATTTGCAAATCCCTTGAAAGTGAGATTGCGCCCGCTGAGGTCTTCCAAGCTGTAGTGAGATCGTCTTCCTGATTCGAAGAACAGAAGAGAACAAAACCGCACAATCAGCAGAAGCACTAGAATGATTGGAATGAGAGCGATTCCATTGAGAAGCCAAATGTGAATTGTGGTCCGCTGAAGATCCGATAGAATCTGGTTTTCAGACCCAAAGACGAGCTGCGACGGAAGAGAGATGCATGATGAAATATGTGTCCATGGAACGTACCAGAAGCAGAGCATAGGTGACTGTGCAAACCACCAAGCTTGCTGATTCCATGCGGTTGAGAATATTGTAGTTTCTAGAACACAAGTAAAAACGCGTTCAATCAAAGATCAAAAATTGGTTGGTATTGCTACAGAAAGCGGCTTACAGATCAACGAACGGCAGGAATGTCATTTGCCCGACAAGAGAAAAGCACGAAATGATGAGGCCTCCTATTGAAATATACTTCATTTTTGAGCTGTAATCATAGAGCTGTACGTGTGGTAGCCCGAGAATGAATGCGATAGCGAACTTGCGCATGAACATCAGAGCTTCCCAATAAGTCACGAAACGCTTGTTATATCCGTCATAAAGGAAACCGAATTTACGTCGAATTTCTCCATTCGATAAATGATTTCGGAATAAATAAAGATAGACAACCAAACATATCGGCGATGCAATAGACCAGAGAATGAGCGTTAACCAACCGACGGTTCTGGCGATAACGACGGGTGGATCTCCAGGTCGACATTCGAGTGCTACGTTATGGGAGAACCGCTTGACTGCATCCGGTTCTAGATCGATTGGCGCGCAAGAAATGAGTTGAAATGCACGGAATGTTACTGGAACGTAGAAGAGTGTTGCAGCAATAACATACAGGGGAACCATATCAGTGAAGAAATTGCTAATGGCAGATTTCCATGAGATGGCCGTGTATCGGAAAACTCCAAATATTCGCATGTCATCGATTTGTGATTTGCAGTAGAACCCTGTTGACCCGATGATGTGGTGACGAGAATCCGATAATTGGGTAACGTAGAGGCGCAACTGCTGAAGTCTTTCGATCCTTCTTCTGTAAATGAGACGATAAACCATCAAACTTGTCCCACAGATCAGTGTTGCAGCCAGAAAGAATAATCCAGGAGTAAGGATAATTTCTGCGACAAGGGAATACACCCAACGATGCAAGCGTGATACTTTATAAGTTGTCCCAAGGAAGCATTGATAGTTGACGACTCCACCGAACTCGAACACAAGCCTTCCATAAATAATTTTGTACATATTGACGATCAAATCACTCAACGATTTTCCACGTTGTTCGATTGAGCTTGCCAAGACAAGCGTTAGATAAGCATTGATCAGCTGGCGAAAAAGAACGCCATCGACTGCGAGAGAATTGCGGACTACATTCGCTTGAAACGAAGTAAGGGCGAGAACCAGAAAAACGTAAGTGAAGAGACGCAGACCGCCATTAATGACCTTCCACGCTAACGAGCCGCAAGATCTGCAAGTGTCCCATTGGGAATTCCTCGTGAACCCCAAGTCGCAGTCGTCGCAGGAATCTCCGCAGTGGCCTGTCTCACAATACTTAGAAGGGTCTGTTCCTCCAAGACAACTTCTCTCCGTTGGGCATTGAACAAACCGCAGAGAATGACGGTTAGCCTGCTTTCGTGGATAATATCCAAAGGAGGGGTAGGGCGCTCGATGATCTTCGTTTGTAAGATCGACAAAAGTGCGGTTATCTGTGAAAACAAGATAACGAATAAACATGAAGTTCAACTTGACAATCATATTTGTCAAGAAACTAACCTTTGAGTCTATCAAGAGCGGTTTCTACCAAACCACCAGGACAAGTAGCGCCCTCTGGACATTCACGGCACTTCATCTCTTCCGTAAGATCATCAGAAAAATCGTAACCCGTGAAGGAGAATCCCGGCAGACAGTAACATTGCCTCTTAGAAATCATTCCAGGAAGCGATGTGCTTGATCCCATGCAGGACTCAGTACATGGAATCGATGCTAGTGTCCCTTTATACAATCCACGCGCACACTCCTCACATTTCGATACCGTATTGTTCTCTGCCAGTGCGTCATCAAAGATCGGATTTTTACCAAACCCCATTGCACAGAGACAATTGTCGAGCGAGATACTATCGATACCATCCTTGCCCCTGAAGAATCCAACACATGAATGGAGGAGAACTTCTGGTGCGCCTACTTGCTCCCTGCGGGGCACGGTTTCGCCTCTGCGTGAGAACCCCGATTGTCGTTTTTCCACCCTCCCGGACAATAATGATTGTACGGACACGAATGACAGGAACCTTCAATTGTTGAATTATCCTTGATTGATGGAACGTAGAACGTTGCAGGCCGACAAACACAATCTTCTGACGTAGTTGTGCCAACATGGAGCGTGACAAAGTCCACTCGACAGGAAGCGCACTTCTTGCCATCGACAGCCTTGTCACGATAAGAACCTATTGAACATTCGTTACAAATAACTTCAAGTTCGTATCCCGAGTCGCAATCGCAATCAGTTGGTTCCGTCTTTCCTCCGCCATCAGTCGACGAGTGGGGCGGACATTTGATCAGACTTGTGCTTTCCCAATCTGTAGTGTTACTCGCGAGAGGATCTCGTTCTTGCCCGGGGCAATAGAAGTTCGGTGGACATGGCTGCGAACAAAAATCTATCAGAGTTCGAAACTCAAGTATATAAGCATCTAACCTTAAACGCGTATTTACGAAATGGAAGATGGTCGCTGTTCTTTTTATCCATAAGACAGACATGCGAATTCGATGCCGTCTCTCCGGTAGCCTTCTCTAATGAAGGACTTCCAAAGAGAATCCAAGTACAATTGTACAAGGACGGTTTGTAGAGATCAACGGAGGCTGTAGTCCAGATATAACCAGTGCAGACGGGATTGGCGCTGCATTCCTTCCTGCAGTCATCTTCCTTCCACCTCAGTGTTGAGAGATTTTGTTGATCTTCCTCGGTGGTTATGGATGAAGTTGGATGGCAGGAGTATGTGGGACTTTCATCGCTTGGTGTCCACATGGGATCCACCTCACGCCAGTATCCCTTCATTGGTTGACACATTCGATAATCTGTCATTCCATGTGAATGTGTTTCCGAATATTTCGGACATTGGATGCATTGACTTTGATCCCCATCTATTGGAAAGAACGTATTTGTCGGACATTGCAAACATGACAACTTCAGCGAAATGTTTTCTCTCACGGCTCTGCGTCCACCACGACATCTGAACCAACAAAATAATCAAACGAGAAGCAAATCTAACCCTACCGGCACTGAAATGGAGAGAATGCGGCCGCTCCGGTCGTTTTCACGGAAGCCCCTTCCATGTCTGATAATGCACAAGTATTCTTGGTATCGAACGGGCTCGTTCCTTTTGAAATGTCATTGTGACTTCCATCAGGAAGAATAGAAGCTCCAGGGCAAAAATATCCCTCGGGGCATTCCTTCAATAAAAAAGAGTTTGAAGACGCTTTGGCGCACGGTCGTACTCACTTCACACTCGGTTCCGTAACGCCAATATCCCTTTTCGCATAAACGACAATGTCCCGATTTCTCCGTTACGTTGTTATACGAGTGAGGACTGCATCTCTCGCACGGACGGTCCGCCACTTCAAGTTTGTAGGAATACGTCCCACAAGGCTCACACTTGGACTCTTCATTCGCCTTTCCGCATCCTACATCGCATAAGCATCCCCTAATATTGCTCTGGCCGTTCCCAAGTGTTGCCGTGCAGTTGGGACAGGGAACTTTGTCGTCTCCTCCAGGGCAATAATATTGGTCGGGGCAATATTCACATAATTCAGAAACTCTATTTAAATAGAATCCTTCCGCACTGAACCACAAACACTGCACTTTAGTTGCATTCATTCACTTACCATTGGCAATTGAGATCTTCGAGTGAGGTTGCGCCAGATGTTTCCGTTGAAGGAACCTTAGAAGGAGGGCAGGATCCTGTGCACCCAATATCCCCCACAGTGTCTTTGTATAGTCCTATAGACACCATCAGTATGAACGCATCGGTAAGGGTTGGTGCCTACCATTGTCACAGGGACCGCATCCTACTGTCCCCTCTTCTGTAGCCTCGATGTGCTTGTAGCCCTTTGCACATTGACACTGCCAGGGAAATGCTGCGCCTTCCATCGCCGTTGATTTGTTTTTGGGGCATTTAATACATTCAGTCGAGACCGATCCACTGTCTCGGTAGGTTCCAAACGGACACGGAGTACAAGCTTTTTTCTTTTCATCGTATTGGAATCCTTCCTTGCATCGGATGGAAAGATATAACGTGAGAGTAGCGCTGTCAAACAGACTCGAGGCCTGAGGGAAAGGAAGCGTCATCAATATTAGAATCAGTAGCACCGACCCGAATTCGAAGCTGCCTCAATTCTGAGTCTGGGTGCGTTTCCGACTCAAACAGTTCCCGTGCAACTCCAGAAATGTGGCCTTGCTCCGGGTGGACTTTAAGGTCGTTCGGCCAGCGTCCAACTGGACTGAATCTGCTGCCTTTCATTCCATGTCCCCCATCATAAACCTTCGCCAAAACAGACACCTCGTCACTAACTTCCAGAATTAAGTTATTTTTCTCGTAAGTGACGTCTAATGTTAACTGAAACAATTCCCGCATGCTTGCCAAAACCATGGTGCCGCTTTCAAGCACAGAATCCTTTGATCCAGTGTCGAACGGGCCGCTCATCGCCCACCAAATATCAAAATTTTTCTCACTCTCGCTTTTCTGAACAAGGAAAGATCGGAAAGACCGGATTGCAACCCCAGATGAAAGAATTCCTTTGACACTTGTAATGAAGCTGATTTCAGGAGCTTTCGGCAAGTTTTGAGCTGAGAGAACCACGATTCTTGTTGCCATCAACTAAAAGAAACAAACTTTTATATCTTGCCTCCAATCAAGTCACGGACACTTTGACATAACAGCCTACCTCGGTCACAAAAATCAGAAAGCTGCCTTTTCGAGTTGTGTCTTCAATGACGTCCACAGAAGTCGGGAGCGTCCAGCTTTCCCCGTCAGGAAAATCTTCTAGCGTGAACCTCGCACTCGGTCGAAGAAATTCTCCCACGTTCCGGAGAATGAGCTCCTGGTTTCCACGGTCAACGATCAATAGAAAATCTGATGTCTCCACTCTAAGAATAGTGATATCGGAAAAATCGCCCGACGCTATAACCTGGACTGCTGCTTCTTCCTTATCCGGATTCCAAACACATAGCGAGTTCTTGTCCGTAAAGAAAAGAAGACCCTGGAAGAACACATTGTCCACACGAAGTTTCTTTTTCTGACTCACCGAGTGTCCGAGGCTGAAGGTTTGGGAAGCCTGAAATTTCCTTTGAAGGACTTTAATTCCACGACTTGGAGGCCTGACGAGTTTGAGGGACGCAAGTTCGTCCTCGGTTTCAACATAATGAGTCTCAAGTCTATCCGGGAAAACGATTGCCAGACGATAGAACTTAGACCCTTTGAAGACTTTCACCAGATTTAGTTTGATGGGGCACTAATGGGAAGAACCACAGGAATTCCAAGAGTGGTGTAATTCAAGAGACATATTGGTCCATGACGTACCTTCCCATCAGATTCCATTTTCAGTCTTGCTCTCAACTGAACTATTCCAGATATTTGAATGCTAACAATGTCGCAATCTAGAAAAACATCCATGAGACCCCCAAGACGCAAACTCTTGAACGTACCAACAATACCGAAAATATACGTTTCTTCGAGGAGTTGAATCGTGTTCATAGAACGAACATAATCTCGGCTGGTGATGTTCAATTGCGCTGATGAGAAACTCTCGTAATTGTCCACCGTTAATGTGCCAACATCAAAGCTTTGGCTTGAAACCTCCTTGTCATCATCATCGGAAGTTTTTTTGGCTTTTTCCATCTTATCGACGCAAACACGAAAATACGAAATGTTTGGGATCGCTACAGGCCTGATTAACATCACACTCGAAACTACATTTTCCCTTCTTCCATACTTACGGAAAGTGCAATCGCCCTGATGTCCGAGAACCAAGAAGCTGAAACTCTCCATCGTTCAGAACTGGCTCTTCAAAACACCATCGATTCAAATCTGCCAAACAAAAGCATCGACGATCAATGAAACGGTTCTTACTTATCAATCGGAGTCTCGGAGTCAGCTTTGGATCGATTGAGTCGACGAATGCAATCGAATACGAAACGTTAACCCTTGCTCGGAACAAATGATCCCCGGGAATTCCTGCATGAGGGAATTGAAATCCCCCTCCCAAAAATAGAACGCATTACCGTTCCATTGCATGACAGTAACGAAATGCGCAGGATCTACTTTTTTCTTGTTCCCCCAGCAAATCACGCAATCTGATTCGAGTCGAACGTTACGCCAAATCGCAGTTGAGTACGGAGGCTTCTTACTATGAGGAGAAAGTACGAGAGAACTGGAAAAAGCACGCTTACGTCACTTCAGGAGTCATTGTGAGCTCTGTTGAGAGACGGGACCCATATTCGGCTTCCTGACAGACAGCTGCTAGTGCTTCCCATGACAAGAAATGCGAAAGAGGCTTTGCTGGAACAAGAATCAGCCTGTCCTCTTTCTCGATGTGGAAGCCTTGCAACTCAACGTCTACGAATTGGTCGTTGCCTGGTAAACAGCAAACATGTTTAAAATCTCTCAAGGGTTGGGCCTTACTCTTCATCAACTTGTCACCAATTATCGGACCTGGAAGAACAAATAGCCTCGAAATCAAATTGGGGAGTACTGACCTGCATAGTTTATTGACCCTCCCCAAATACGGAAAGCTTCTTTCTTCGAACAATCGACGCCCGCAGATGAAGGGCAGATACAGGCCTGGATGGTTCTTTCCTCCTTGCCACCTCCGAAGTGAACAACATGAGTCTTCCAGGAGTTTTCTGGGCCCCAGAGGACTTCTTCGGGGTCCTCACGGTCTTTGTATGGCTTCACGACAGTTTCTTCGGCCGTCTGACTGCAATCAAAGAAGAATCTCCGAGTCGTTTCGTCGACCTTTGGATCTTCCATTCCGATCCAAGATTCAGAATCGAAGGCAATGAATCGAATTCTGTCTTTTTTCGACAAAATGTTGTCATTGGATTGGATAACGAAAGTGAACGGATTCCACGGAACAGCAGATTGCAACCGGCGGGACAAACCTGAATGTGAAGATTGGGAAGACAGTTTGGCGTCTCATCAGATTACCGTGAGAGACTACTGTTGTCGGAAGTTCAACTCGATATTGGGAGAGATGATCGCATTCAATACCAAGCTTCTCATCAACAGCACACCAGCAAACATGCATTCCTGCACATGTTGTTGCCCCAGTTTCTCTATATATATGCTTAATTTGAATCTGTTTATGGGAGAGTGATTCCTCTCCTCCAGTCTTCGCATCACTCCAAATTGGTCCCTGTACAAACCACGGCGCAGACCCTCCACATCGTCCTCTTTCAGTTTGAACGAAAAGGTCATCACTGGGAGTACTTGGAATCAGAATAATCGCTGTTTTTGGTGTCCCAATTTCTTGCCAGTTTGTAGTCGTTATCTCGATGGAGAGGGTATCTATGACAGACACTGTAACGGTCTCTGAGTTTTCCGCGACATTTGGTCCTGCAAAAAACCAAGAAAATGTTCGCTCTTCCAAAAACTTCCATAGGTACCGTCTTATTGGCCCACCTGCGAGAAAGCTCCTCGCGAATTCCATTGTGAAATCTTCTGGTTTTTTACATGAATTTGGATCACTAGGCCGAGCGATGCACAAGCATCCAACAAGAACAGGCTCCCAGCTGCCCTTGACAAGAGAGTCACGAAAGAACGCCAACCCTGTCCACTTGCTGGTGACTTCTTTGCCAGATTTTTCGAGAGTATCAACCTTCCATGGATACTCGCTGTCCCACGAATTGTTGCTTGGGTTGAATTTATTGATCCACTCTGGTTTAGTCAGCGCAAATTTCTGAAAAATATGAATCCCTCAATTTGGACTCAATACGATTCACTTACTGAGTCCCCACAGAGGAACGATTGTTCTCGCTCAAGCGATAAATGTGCTACAACGATCTTGTCGTCTGCAGTTGGTTGTAGCTTTGAATGAGAACTCCAGCGAAGGTTCCAATCAAATTTTGATCCCATATTGATGAACTGGGGACCGTCACCCACCGGCCCTGACAATCAAATGCATCTTCCTTCCAACGATATTCTGATCCCTGGAATCTCTCACCGTGAATTTGAATCTTTCCCAGAGGCACATTAAATTGCGCTGAGGCTGTGCATCCCAACTGGGTATTGCAGTAGCACAAGAAGAATTCGCCACCAGACTGTGGATTTGATTCAAAACTATAATCCGTTTGGCCGTTCTTGACAGTCGTTCCAGTCTTGGAGATAGTTTGCAGATTCTGTGGCGGGCCCCACGGAGGTACGGCATTGTCTCCACAACCCGTCTTAAAGTATCCAAGTTTCGAAGTGATGAATGATGGGGACAACTCCCACCTGATTTTACAACCCTCTTCTGAATAGCATTGCTGCTTAGCCTCCTCCACAGGAGGAACTGGACCTGCAACATTAATGGTCGAGAGCTCGATCCTGAAGTTTTTCAGCGTCTTCAAACTGCACTCCTTGTCGGCATGGTGATTGCAGTAGCAAAGTCTCAACTTTTGAGAGGTGATTTTCAAGGGAGAGAAGAGAACGACACCTTCGTTGGTGGAAGTAGCGAAGAGGCTGTCGTCGCTGAGAGTTGGGGACGTCTGGCATTCTGTAGAAGACAAGACAAAGAAATTCTTGTTTTCTTGCGTTCGTGCAAGTCCAGGAAATTGAAGCCGTGCAGGAAGTCCCGAATGCCATAATTGGGGGGTGCTGAAGCTTGGCCCTGAATACAGTGAACACAGGAGAACTCCATGATCCCCCACAGATCTGAAAGCTTACCAGGAACTTGGATGTTCCACAGTTTGCTTTTGAACGGCAATGCGATGTTTCCGCTTTTAGAAACACAATCTCCCATACACAAACAAATTGAGTATTCCCCCCCTGGAGCTTCGAGATCATCTCCCCACAAGAAAATTAGATAATTCACTTTGGGCTTTGGCTCATTCAAGAAGATTTTGCTGTCTTTCCACTTTTTCTTGAAATCGTTATGAAGATCGTCATCCATGGAAACCGCTTCGATAACGGGCTCGAGACTTCTTCCTCTACCGTTTCTAGCTTCCATTTGGGGAATTTCTTCTCCTTCAGCACCACATCCCTTAGAGAACAACCCCACTCTCCAATTCTCCAAAACAGCATCAGGCGAAGTGATCGTGTAGAGGGTGGCGTTGCAAAAGGCTCCAGTTTCGCAATTCGTTGGGGGTGGCAGAGGAGAATTGACAGGCCCTGATCAACGTTGTTGTTCGAGTTCATATCAACAAAATTTCTTACCATATACGGTGAGCCATCCGGCATCCAGCACATATCGACCTTTACAAGCGCCGATACAAACGCATATGAGGAAGCGACCAGAAAAGCTTCCTTTCCCGAAATAGGCCTTTTGGTTGCTGTCTATAATCGCTTCACCTTTCCGGTCGAACCCCGTAGGTCGGAACTTTTCGATATCCTCCACTTCAGCGCATCTATTCGCCACAGCAAGAGCAACTTTGAACTTTCCAGGGAAACGGGTGACAGGGCCATAGCAATCAGCGTCTGTTGCACACGTATATCCAACATTTGCGTCGTTGCCTGCAGAAAAAGAAATCTCTCAGTGGAGGCCGACTGCTAGTACTTTGGATAACAGAGGCTCCATTTTGCTAGATGCCGTACCAGTAATCTTCAGCTTTCCGACATCCAAACGGAATGGACGTAATCGTTTGCCCTTGTCCGATTGATTACACGCTCCCTTCTCGTCATCGGCGCAATAACAAATTGAATACTCTCCATTGGAAAGAAGCAGAGGCGCTTCCCATTTGAACGTTACTGTGGATATGGTTCCAAACTCGACGCGTGGTGGAAGAGCCACCTCTTCGGATGGGGACGCGCGTCCGTAGTCATTCCCATATTTTGCATCGAGGAGATCAATTTCCTCTTGGGATTCACTTCCGCATTCTCCCTTATAGATTCCAATTCGGTAGGGGCATGACATCTTCAAATTTCTTCACTAAAGTCACTTTGAAAGAGCAAGATCCCCCAGAAGTACAACCCACTTCATTTTGATCGAGAGGGCCTGTTGAACAAAAAACATGAAAAATTAACTGACGCTCAACACAGGTCGGGAACTCAAATTCTCCAGAACTATTACTAAGCTCAATATCATTAACCTCAGCCATAACGCTCACCAAAAACATCAACACTTCCAATCTCAGCAGAATGGTCACTGTTTTTCTCGCACTTCATCTCACTCCCGTTGCAATAGCACAAATAGTAACGTTGTGCTGTTTTTAAAAATCCGAAATCGAGGGACTTTCCGCCATTTGACTTCGGATACTCTCCCGTTGTGGAAATGGAGGAACAGTCATGTGGGGAAATCAAAACGCTGTCTTTTGGGCTTGTGAGATTTGGTGAGTCCACAATGCAACGCTGCGCAGAATAACAAGCCTCTGTAACCTCTTCACTTAATCCTGAAAAACAAATAAAAATTTGGGCATGCTAATTGACTTCATTTACCCTTAATTGTCACGCTTCCCACATCCAAATTAAAATGGTCCAAATGCTCGCAATCGCGGTTCGCCCATGGATCCAAACGCGTTGTCGTGTAATCATAGATACAAATACACAACCGATAAGCGTCCGCCAAAGTCGGCATGACAGATTCAAATTCAAAATCGATTGAATCGCGTTGAGCATTTTTCAAACTCATCCTTCCACTTGCTGGTAACGCCTTGTTGACAACAGGAATTTTCCCGCATGATTTGGCCAAACGAAGATTAACCGCAGACCGTGAATCTGTGAACCTTCCTTTCAATTGCAGTCGACACAGGGTTCCAACGGAACAGGATAACTCGTGCTTCGTGAAGGGCCCGACGACATCCAAATCAATGAATCGAGTAGGAAAATGTTTCGGAAGTGAACATGAAGTCCTCGGGTCGCAAGCACACCCCCGGACGGTCATCCTTTCAGGGTGGAATTTCATGATGATGTGTGGCCATGTATAGATCCCCGTTGAAGAATCGAGATTACCAGACATGACATGATCGATTCCTTCCTCAAGCGCCTGGGTTCCGCAATCGAGAGTCGTCAGCATGATCGAGTTCTTATGAAGAAAATGACCGTCTGCAATTCCAATCCAGGGACGACCCACGATCACCTCGCGAGAGTCCATCGTCTTCGGCCCTAAAAAACAAACCACCACCTCGTTGTAATGGGGACGACAATCGAAAGCTTCCTTACCTACGAATTGGACGCCGACAAGGGGCGTCCACGCAGTACTCGTCACATTGCATAACATGCGCTCAGGAGAGGTGCTTGTGTTTTTGAGAAAGACCGTCCATCTAACGTTGAGTGTTCCATCGACCACTTCATTGTCAACATCATGGCAATGGTGGAGACAATCCGGTCTACAATAAGGCGAATGTTGTATGTAACTAGGCCCTGAGGGTATGAGTCTAAAGCACTCACGCGTCACATAGCAATCCTTTCGTGGAAGCTCCGTCTTCAACTTTCTTCATTCGTGTTTCAAAGACGCACTTACCAATGACCGGGCACCGGTAGAGTCCTTGGGACTCACTCTTCAGGTGAACAATGTCCGACGAGCGTTCCGAAAAGTTTAAGATCACTCGAGTCACACGGGCTGTCCTTGTTAACGCCGCACCAACAAGCTTCGTATTCGCCTTCTAGTGCGATGTCTTTCAACTCTCGTATCGAATGAAATACGCTGGGATCGTCACTGGGCTTGAAAAGGATGACGTAATGATCAACGGTAGGAAGGCTCGGTCCAGTACAGAACCCTTCATCGCTCTTCAGCCGAAGGATCAAACGATCGTCGCGTGAATATTCAGTTCCAACAATCGTAACAGTGCAATTGTTATCGCGGCACGGCGGGCCCACGTCAGATGAAACAAACGGACCTGCAACGACTTCTGATTGCAGCAACAAAATGTCTCCACCTACCTCGCACCATGATGGTACCGAGCCTTGTCGTCAGCTTCTCCGCGTTTTTGCAATTAGAATGTTTCGTTTCGTTGTTCAAGTCGCAGAAGCACAGTTGGAGCTCAATGTTTTCCTTTGGCTTCGATCCTGTCGCTTTTTGAAGGTCTTTCAAACTCGTTGCCATCAAGTTGACGACGTAGTCTGCTTTGGTTCCAGGTGCCCTGCTGAATACTTCCCAACCATCGACACTCAATTTTCCGGTACCTTTTATGATTTTGCAATCCTTTGCTAGTTTAATGTGTTGCATCGGATCTTTCTCCATGTTGGCTCCGTCAATTGAGACAATACAAGGCCGACCCAAGCTACAGAGAGTCGCCTCTGAACTCTCAACAGGACCTGCAAACATAAAACACGAATGTGGCTGATGAAGTTGAGGACTTCGGCAGGTAGGATCTATCGCCTTATTTGGTGTTGATGACTTCGGCCTCGGCCCACTTTGTGTGATATACCCTTCTTACCATAGAAGCGGAGCACTCCCAGGTCGAATAGAGTATCCGAGTCCGTACACGTGTTTCTAGGGCATAGAAACATTTTGAAGTCGGAATCTTTTCCAAGTGCTTCATTGAATTCAAATGTAAAGCTTAAGGTTGTGGACACTTTGGTGACCGGAAATCGTCCAACTGATTCAGAACCGTTGGAGAGTTTATAGAGATACACAGATCCTTCGTCCACGACGATGGAGGAGAGAGACGTGTCCTGAATTTCATGAACGCAACGTGGAGCTCCCTTGAGACACGAGAATTCAATTGGCGGAATAACTTGAAGAGAAAGCAGCAGCATTGTTTGTTATTCATGTGAACTGTTTGTCTTACAGGTAATATCAACTGTCCCGATTTTTGTGAGTCCAGACAAAGAGCGACCGCGTCCCCAACAAACATGCCAATCTTTCAAGTTCCCCTTGAGTTTATTTGTATAATTGAGGGCATCAAGTGGAGCAAGGAATATTTCGTCTGACTCAATTTTCATCAGTTCGTGTTCAGCAAGCTTGTCCAATTGCTCCTTGCTCCAACTCTTCCCTGAGTAGTCAACAATGCTCTCCACAGTAAACGTCCTCCCATCAGGCGCAATTAATGCTGCGCTTGGCAGTTCACTTCGGCAGTCGGACCGTAATACGACACGATCTGCCGCGGTCATCGAGAAGCCGGAGAGCTTCGGGAGTTGGCAAAGCGATTTAACGGCACACCCAAGTTTGTTATCAATCAGATAGGGGCCTGAAAACGAGCAAAAGAAGCAACGTCATAACTCTGTCTAGGTAGCAATAAAAGTATACCTGTGACCGAAATCACTCCACCATCATAAATGTACGATGTAGGTACTGTGCAATCTGCTGCCGATTGAGAACAGAAACAGATTCGCCCTCGAGGCGTGTTTTTTGATGCTCTGATGGGTGTTCCAAGAATGAGTCCCTCCCACTCGCTGGTTGAATTCGACGAGCGGGTTGGCTCGGGTGGGATTCCCTTTGTGGCAGTCTTTCCAATCCTCATCGTTTTTGGGACAACTACGTCAGTCTGAAGAAACCGATCATGGAATGGCGCGACTCAACGAACATCACCAACCGTCCCCACACACGACGTCCGTTTCAGGTTTTCTTTCCGCTAAAATAAGACTGAATCTATCATGCTTTGAAGGGTTTAAAAAATCCATCACTTGGGAACTTCAACTTGATATCAAATTTTTGATCTACAATAATCTCCTTCGGGACATCAAACGTGACGGCTGGAAGACAAAAGCAGCAAGTTTCGATGGTCTTGATTCTATTAAGGAAGAAAGCAACTCACTGTCGACTTGGAGGTGTCCCAATTCACAATAAAATTCCTTTCCATCTGATCAGGCTGTTTGCATTGCAGTTCTCCGAACGCGCAATAACACAAAGAAAGCTCCTTAGACATCCGAAAAGGTTTCCCCCATTTGTATTTGAATCCTTCCTCATGCTTCACTGCAACTTCACTCATGAACGAAGAAACGTCCTCAGGGATGTGCCGACCACATCCACCCTCAAAAACCCCAATCACAGAATTGTTTCCAGCGTGTTTGGTATCCGAGGAAAGGAATCATGGCTTCACACGTCAGCATGGTTGGGCACTTCACACGGAAAGTCTTGGCGTCGACTTTGGGACCTAGAAATAGCAAATCAATCAGATGGCATTCAAACCTGAAGTTGATTTTACCATGAATATTAACTTTCCCCAAAGAAATTGAAAACTCTG
>NW_026578615.1:0-5000 GCF_029603195.1 Condylostylus longicornis
ATATATTATTGTGACAGCATTCCTGCGTAGTACGAGAGGAACCGCAGGTACGGACCAATGGCACAATACTTGTTCGAGCGAACAGTGGTATGACGCTACGTCCGTTGGATTATGCCTGAACGCCTCTAAGGTCGTATCCGTGCTGGACTACAATAATAATAATGGGGCGACTGTATTGTATAGCAATAAACCATTTAAAGTTATTATCTTTATGATAATAACGATAATGGATTATGTGATGCTAATGTTATGTAAAATATAGTTACAGAGTATGTATACATGGTATCTTACTTGACGGATAACTAGTTTTGCATTTAAACATTATTAAATACGATGACAGTGCCTAGAATCAATTGTAAACGACTTTGGTAACGGGCAAGGTGTTGTAAGTGGTTGAGCAGCTGCCATACTGCGATCCACTGAAGCTTATCCTTTGCTTGAAGATTCGAAAAATTTATTTTATTTTTCGATTCTTCTTATTATTCCACATATTATTATCTCATGTAGAGTAGTGATATTGTGTGGGATATGGGGTCAGGTCTGCTCTGGTCTGGTCTAGTCTAGTCTAGATTTAGTCTAGTCTGGTCTAGTCTGATCTAGTATTGTATGGCCTGATCTGGTTTGGGTGATGGTCTTTATAGCCCTTATACATTCTTTATTATACATTACTAACAAGGTATGTATTATAAAATTGTATATGGGTATATAATAGTGGCGATGGTGGTAGCCACTAGTAGTACATTCTTATTACTTACTATAAAGTATTAAGTATGTATTATAAAATTGTATATGGGTATAATAGTGGCGATGGCGGTAGCCACTATTAGTACATTCTTATTACTTACTATAAAGTATTAAGTATGAATTATAAAATAGTATATGGGTATAATAGTGGCGATGGCGGTAGCCACTATTAGTACATTCTTATTACTTACTATAAAGTATTAAGTATGAATTATAAAATAGTATATGGGTATAATAGTGGCGATGGCGGTAGCCACTATTAGTACATTCTTATTACTTACTATAAAGTATTAAGTATGAATTATAAAATAGTATATGGGTATAATAGTGGCGATGGCGGTAGCCACTATTAGTACATTCTTATTACTTACTATAAAGTATTAAGTATGAATTATAAAATAGTATATGGGTATAATAGTGGCGATGGCGGTAGCCACTATTAGTACATTCTTATTACTTACTATAAAGTATTAAGTATGAATTATAAAATAGTATATGGGTATAATAGTGGCGATGGCGGTAGCCACTATTAGTACATTCTTATTACTTACTATAAAGTATTAAGTATATATTATAAAATTGTATATGAGTATAATAGTGGCGATGGCGGTAGCCACTATTAGTACATTCTTATTACTTACTATAAAGTATTAAGTATGAATTATAAAATAGTATATGGGTATAATAGTGGCGATGGCGGTAGCCACTATTAGTACATTCTTATTACTTACTATAAAGTATTAAGTATATATTATAAAATTGTATATGAGTATAATAGTGGCGATGGCGGTAGCCACTATTAGTACATTCTTATTACTTACTATAAAGTATTAAGTATGAATTATAAAATAGTATATGGGTATAATAGTGGCGATGGCGGTAGCCACTATTAGTACATTCTTATTACTTACTATAAAGTATTAAGTATGAATTATAAAATAGTATATGGGTATAATAGTGGCGATGGCGGTAGCCACTATTAGTACATTCTTATTACTTACTATAAAGTATTAAGTATGAATTATAAAATAGTATATGGGTATAATAGTGGCGATGGCGGTAGCCACTATTAGTACATTCTTATTACTTACTATAAAGTATTAAGTATATATTATAAAATTGTATATGAGTATAATAGTGGCGATGGCGGTAGCCACTATTAGTTCATTCTTATTACTTACTATAAAGTATTAAGTATGTATTATAAAATTGTATATGGGTATAATAGTGGCGATGGCGGTAGCCACTATTATTACATTCTTATTACTTACTATAAGTATATTAAGTGTGTATTATAAAATTGCATATGAGTATTAATAGTGGCGTTGGTACTTAAGTAGTACATTCTTATTATACTTACCTATATATAAGTATGTATTATAGGAATGGTGATAAACATTTGCTATTGAAGGCTTGTAATATTGATTGGTAGGTGGTGGTGGTGGTTGTTAAGATAGGTTAAGTATATTCTTACTATAAATACTTCAAATAAGTATTTTCTTAATGTATTACTGCATGAATAATGATTTAAGTAATACTTATTATTATATATCAATACAGTGGCAGGTATTGGATATGGGAATAACATAGACCTGAACGAGACATATGTTATGCTCGACAGGCAATAATTACTTTTCATAAGTGAAAAGTAACCTGGGTTGGTAAGCATGTTATGCCCACCCGATGAAAAAATTTTTTTCAGCCTGGTTTGATATTTACCAATGGCAATATAAGCCTGATCGGGACATATGTTATGCTCGACAGGCAATAATTACTTTTCATGAATGAAAAGTAACCTGAGTTGGTAAACATGTTATGCCCACCCGATGAAAAAAATTTTTTCAGCCTGGTTTGATATTTATCAAAGGCAAAATAAGCCTGATCGGGACATATGTTATGCTCGACAGGCAATAATTACTTTTCATGAATGAAAAGTAACCTGGGTTGGTAAGCATGTTATGCCCACCCGATGAAAAAATTTTTTTCAGCCTGGTTTGATATTTATCAAAGGCAAAATAAGCCTGATCGGGACATATGTTATGCTCGACAGGCAATAATTATTTTTCATGAATGAAAAGTAACCTGGGTTGGTAAACATGTTATGCCCACCCGATGAAAAAATTTTTTTCAGCCTGGTTTGATATTTATCAAAGGCAAAATAAGCCTGATCGGGACATATGTTATGCTCGACAGGCAATAATTACTTTTCATGAATGAAAAGTAACCTGGGTTGGTAAACATGTTATGCCCACCCGATGAAAAAATTTTTTTCAGCCTGGTTTGATATTTATCAAAGGCAAAATAAGCCTGATCGGGACATATGTTATGCTCGACAGGCAATAATTACTTTTCATGAATGAAAAGTAACCTGGGTTGGTAAACATGTTATGCCCACCCGATGAAAAAATTTTTTTCAGCCTGGTTTGATATTTACCAATGGCAATATAAGCCTGATCGGGACATATGTTATGCTCGACAGGCAATAATTACTTTTCATGAATGAAAAGTAACCTGAGTTGGTAAACATGTTATGCCCACCCGATGAAAAAAATTTTTTCAGCCTGGTTTGATATTTATCAAAGGCAAAATAAGCCTGATCGGGACATATGTTATGCTCGACAGGCAATAATTACTTTTCATGAATGAAAAGTAACCTGGGTTGGTAAGCATGTTATGCCCACCCGATGAAAAAATTTTTTTCAGCCTGGTTTGATATTTATCAAAGGCAAAATAAGCCTGATCGGGACATATGTTATGCTCGACAGGCAATAATTATTTTTCATGAATGAAAAGTAACCTGGGTTGGTAAACATGTTATGCCCACCCGATGAAAAAATTTTTTTCAGCCTGGTTTGATATTTACCAATGGCAATATAAGCCTTATCGGGACATATGTTATGCTCGACAGGCAATAATTACTTTTCATGAATGAAAAGTAACCTGGGTTGGTAAGCATGTTATGCCCACCCGATGAAAAAATTTTTTCAGCCTGGTTTGATATTTATCAAAGGCAAAATAAGCCTGATCGGGACATATGTTATGCTCGACAGGCAATAATTACTTTTCATGAATGAAAAGTAACCTGGGTTGGTAAACATGTTATGCCCACCCGATGAAAGAATTTTTTTCAGCCTGGTTTGATATTTACCAATGGCAATATAAGCCTTATCGGGACATATGTTATGCTCGACAGGCAATAATTACTTTTCATGAATGAAAAGTAACCTGGGTTGGTAAACATGTTATGCCCACCCGATGAAAAAATTTTTTTCAGCCTGGTTTGATATTTACCAATGGCAATATAAGCCTGATCGGGACATATGTTATGCTCGACAGGCAATAATTACTTTTCATGAATGAAAAGTAACCTGGGTTGGTAAACATGTTATGCCCACCCGATGAAAAAAATTTTTTCAGCCTGGTTTGATATTTATCAAAGGCAAAATAAGCCTGATCGGGACATATGTTATGCTCGACAGGCAATAATTACTTTTCATGAATGAAAAGTAACCTGGGTTGGTAAACATGTTATGCCCACCCGATGAAAAAAATTTTTTCAGCCTGGTTTGATATTTATCAAAGGCAAAATAAGCCTGATCGGGACATATGTTATGCTCGACAGGCAATAATTACTTTTCATGAATGAAAAGTAACCTGGGTTGGTAAGCATGTTATGCCCACCCGATGAAAAAATTTTTTTCAGCCTGGTTTGATATTTATCAAAGGCAAAATAAGCCTTATCGGGACATATGTTATGCTCGACAGGCAATAATTACTTTTCATGAATGAAAAGTAACCTGGGTTGGTAAGCATGTTATGCCCACCCGATGAAAAAATTTTTTTCAGCCTGGTTTGATATTTATCAAAGGCAAAATAAGCCTGATCGGGACATATGTTATGCTCGACAGGCAATAATTACTTTTCATGAATGAAAAGTAACCTAAATTGGTAAACAAATTATGATTTAAGTAATGCTTATTATAATAAATATATCAATACAATACAGGTATTGGATATGGGAAGCATATTTATTGATTATTAAAATTTTATGTGTAAATCTATGTATGACCACTTTTTGATTCAAACGTACATTTTTTAATTACATTTTTTTTCATGAATGAAATTGGGCCTGGTTTGATAAACATGTTATGCTCGCCCGATGAAAAAATTTTTTTTAAAAAAAATTTTTTTTAGCCTGATTTGATATTTATCAAAGGCAAAATAGACCTTAACGAGACATATGTTGTTATGCTCGG
>NW_026578615.1:15000-17500 GCF_029603195.1 Condylostylus longicornis
AATGTATTACTGCATGAATAATGATTTAAGTAATACTTATTATTATATATCAATACAGTGGCAGGTATTGGATATGGGAATAACATAGACCTGAACGAGACATATGTTATGCTCGACAGGCAATAATTACTTTTCATAAGTGAAAAGTAACCTGGGTTGGTAAGCATGTTATGCCCACCCGATGAAAAAATTTTTTTCAGCCTGGTTTGATATTTACCAATGGCAATATAAGCCTGATCGGGACATATGTTATGCTCGACAGGCAATAATTACTTTTCATGAATGAAAAGTAACCTGAGTTGGTAAACATGTTATGCCCACCCGATGAAAAAAATTTTTTCAGCCTGGTTTGATATTTATCAAAGGCAAAATAAGCCTGATCGGGACATATGTTATGCTCGACAGGCAATAATTACTTTTCATGAATGAAAAGTAACCTGGGTTGGTAAGCATGTTATGCCCACCCGATGAAAAAATTTTTTTCAGCCTGGTTTGATATTTATCAAAGGCAAAATAAGCCTGATCGGGACATATGTTATGCTCGACAGGCAATAATTATTTTTCATGAATGAAAAGTAACCTGGGTTGGTAAACATGTTATGCCCACCCGATGAAAAAATTTTTTTCAGCCTGGTTTGATATTTATCAAAGGCAAAATAAGCCTGATCGGGACATATGTTATGCTCGACAGGCAATAATTACTTTTCATGAATGAAAAGTAACCTGGGTTGGTAAACATGTTATGCCCACCCGATGAAAAAATTTTTTTCAGCCTGGTTTGATATTTATCAAAGGCAAAATAAGCCTGATCGGGACATATGTTATGCTCGACAGGCAATAATTACTTTTCATGAATGAAAAGTAACCTGGGTTGGTAAACATGTTATGCCCACCCGATGAAAAAATTTTTTTCAGCCTGGTTTGATATTTACCAATGGCAATATAAGCCTGATCGGGACATATGTTATGCTCGACAGGCAATAATTACTTTTCATGAATGAAAAGTAACCTGAGTTGGTAAACATGTTATGCCCACCCGATGAAAAAAATTTTTTCAGCCTGGTTTGATATTTATCAAAGGCAAAATAAGCCTGATCGGGACATATGTTATGCTCGACAGGCAATAATTACTTTTCATGAATGAAAAGTAACCTGGGTTGGTAAGCATGTTATGCCCACCCGATGAAAAAATTTTTTTCAGCCTGGTTTGATATTTATCAAAGGCAAAATAAGCCTGATCGGGACATATGTTATGCTCGACAGGCAATAATTATTTTTCATGAATGAAAAGTAACCTGGGTTGGTAAACATGTTATGCCCACCCGATGAAAAAATTTTTTTCAGCCTGGTTTGATATTTACCAATGGCAATATAAGCCTTATCGGGACATATGTTATGCTCGACAGGCAATAATTACTTTTCATGAATGAAAAGTAACCTGGGTTGGTAAGCATGTTATGCCCACCCGATGAAAAAATTTTTTCAGCCTGGTTTGATATTTATCAAAGGCAAAATAAGCCTGATCGGGACATATGTTATGCTCGACAGGCAATAATTACTTTTCATGAATGAAAAGTAACCTGGGTTGGTAAACATGTTATGCCCACCCGATGAAAGAATTTTTTTCAGCCTGGTTTGATATTTACCAATGGCAATATAAGCCTTATCGGGACATATGTTATGCTCGACAGGCAATAATTACTTTTCATGAATGAAAAGTAACCTGGGTTGGTAAACATGTTATGCCCACCCGATGAAAAAATTTTTTTCAGCCTGGTTTGATATTTACCAATGGCAATATAAGCCTGATCGGGACATATGTTATGCTCGACAGGCAATAATTACTTTTCATGAATGAAAAGTAACCTGGGTTGGTAAACATGTTATGCCCACCCGATGAAAAAAATTTTTTCAGCCTGGTTTGATATTTATCAAAGGCAAAATAAGCCTGATCGGGACATATGTTATGCTCGACAGGCAATAATTACTTTTCATGAATGAAAAGTAACCTGGGTTGGTAAACATGTTATGCCCACCCGATGAAAAAAATTTTTTCAGCCTGGTTTGATATTTATCAAAGGCAAAATAAGCCTGATCGGGACATATGTTATGCTCGACAGGCAATAATTACTTTTCATGAATGAAAAGTAACCTGGGTTGGTAAGCATGTTATGCCCACCCGATGAAAAAATTTTTTTCAGCCTGGTTTGATATTTATCAAAGGCAAAATAAGCCTTATCGGGACATATGTTATGCTCGACAGGCAATAATTACTTTTCATGAATGAAAAGTAACCTGGGTTGGTAAGCATGTTATGCCCACCCGATGAAAAAATTTTTTTCAGCCTGGTTTGATATTTATCAAAGGCAAAATAAGCCTGATCGGGACATATGTTATGCTCGACAGGCAATAATTACTTTTCATGAATGAAAAGTAACCTAAATTGGTAAACAAATTATGATTTAAGTAATGCTTATTATAATAAATATATCAATACAAT
>NW_026578616.1:0-28890 GCF_029603195.1 Condylostylus longicornis
TTATCGGGATGATTGTCGCAGTGATGGACTAGCAATGCCATAATCCGACGCTTGCAGAAAATCGAATTATCACATTTATCAACGCTTTTGTAAACTCACCAGGACGACAAGATGTGCGTACATCATGTTGACAAACTTGAAATGGGAAGAATGAGTGAAGTGCGTGAGTGGGCGCGCACCTTATCCTCCACTACGTCGCGTCCTTCCTGCTCACGCTTGCTTCCGTATTCAGCCAATAAATTGGAAAGCAGCGAGCGAAAAGAGATTCCTTTCACTCTTTCCATAATTAGGAAATCTGTTAGGATGAGGAGATGTTTGAAGTCAAGATTCAGAAAACAAACCTGTCAAAATTTGTTGACCTTTCACGAAAACTCTGTACACAGGCGGCGAGAATTTCATGATGGCGAAAAAGAGGGCTTCTACCGAAGTGAAGTCAACAAATTCATGAAGAAGATCAATGGCTTACTCTTTGCCCTCGCTCTGAAACTCTGCGCGCACTCTTTTATCTTTTGAACTGTTTTCCAGAAAGGGAGTTTTAATCGCAACCTGAACAAGAGTCTGATTCCTGATCAAGTGTCATGAGCGTACGTCTGCTGGAAGAGTGGCTTCCTCACAACGATCACTCGAATGGATGGGACAGTTAACATATATTTTTGTCCGTGTGCGTCGAGCGCGTCGATTGAGATTCGCAAAAAAAACCTGTTTTGAGGAAAGCGCTAAACGTCGAGAGTCCGACTGGCCTTACCGCTCCGTTCACCCCGTAAGATGGTTTTTCTGAATATGGCCGCAATGTCTACTGATAGAAGTGTCGTCGCCCACCTTCCAGCTTGCACGAGAGCATATCAACCCCACAAATCTCATTTTGCATTCGTCCCAGCTGCGCTTCTTCTTGTGAACCGGTGTGAACGACATACGGCAAGCAAAAAGCGAAAAAAAGCATATTTGAAAACATCATCCAAATAGTGGAATGAGTCCCCTAATTGTAAGCATGTTGACGCCCCAGACTCCAGCGAGGTTGTTGAAACCAATCGAGTTCTTTACACTCAATCATTGCATACCATTTTTGCGTCCATTTTCAACTTCTGGAAAAAAGTTGGAAAATCGAATATCTTCTGTGTGTAAAAAAAGTACCATGTTCCCAATAAACCGTTCGCATGCGAAAATAATAGTGGTTCCGTCGTCTCGTACAAAACCAGATGTGCGAAAAGTAAAGGTTGCCGAGAGAGCAGGGTTTGCACAATGGCTCAAAAGAATGTCAAAGCAAACGCTATTAAATCAGAGACTTAGAATTAACCCGGAGGCCTGTGGAAGACACAAAAGCGTGTTGAAAATTGATAACAACTACAGCACAACCAAATGTAAAATGATACCAAGAGTACATACCAGCCAAGAGGTCTTCCGCCAAGGATGTGTAGATGGAGATGGAATACGGATTGGCAGGCCTTTGGTCCATTGTTGATGACGACTCGAAAATCACCAATCTTTTCTTGCTGAGCAATCTGCCCAACCTGAAATTCCAACCCTAAGAATCCATACGCGATTATAGATTCAGGAGCTCACCGCCCACATCAGGTGTCCCAGAACCTCCTTATCCTCCTCTTGCGCTCTGCTTAAACTCGAAAGTCTCCCACATATTTTTGGGACGACCAGAATATGAACTGGGGCTGCTGGTGAAACGTCATGAAATGCGAAGCACTGAAGAACACATGATGGTATCGAGATAAGACGATTGTGGCACTGGGACACAATAAAAGATTAATAAGGCAATTGGGACAATAAAAAGCATATTATGGAGATGGGGACAAGATCGAAAACTAACAATGGAAGAACAAAGTTGATACCTTTTCATCTTCGTAAACTTTTTTACTGGGGATTTCTCCTCGAATGATTTTCCCCAAAAATAGTATTTTCACTATCAGGGATTTGGTCTCCCATGAATGCCTTTACAGTTGATTGAAACCTTCGGGCCGCGGATGATAATAAGAAAGGAAAAGGAGTGGTGTGTCTTTTGAGTAAAGTTGTCATCTACTGTCCCAACTGCCTGTGCCAATTTAATTATGGATCCCTCTCCGTTGCTTGGTATCCTGACCCTGTTCGATTCAGCATTCCCCACAGGAAGCTTTGCAAGAAGCAACGGTAGGGTTTCAATGTGGTTCAGTTCTCGATGGGTTAACTTTGGTGGTCAGGATATGAAGCAGCACATCAGTTCGAATATATCACAGACCGTAATTCCCTCGTTCAGTTTTGTTATGAAGGTCTTGAAAATGTCAGCGCTCAGCATCTACCAATTATATCATCAGTGTATAGCGCACTGCTTCAACACTCTCGAATGCCATTCAGTGCGAGTGCTGTGACTGAAAGGCTACAACCAACTCATTTAACATACAAAACATTTGAATGCCCCTCCATGACGAGAGGATACCTGCCAGGAAATTCATGTTCACTCGAGAACAAGACGCGAAACCTCGGGAAATTGATGGATACTGTATTGGATATAAACGAGTGGATTGATTGTGCGTTAATTTGTAATCAATTGGAACATGGTGCGAGTGAATCTCAAGGTCGATCTTTGATGAGAACTCTGGAGAAGATGATTCCACAAGAGTGCGACGAGAATGAGGACGTCTATTCAGTAAGGAATGCTGCCCGATGGATGTTGATTGTATGGAATGCGATCTCGAATGATGATGACGATGAAGAAGTTCATGCTCCAATTTTGAAGATCAAAGAAATCCTAAAAAATAGAATCTCTTGCAATGTTTCTCCACACTTCTCTGTATTGATTCCATTGGTTTGCGTGTCACTAGGAATGAGTCATCCAGATTGCTGTCTTGTAAGTCTTCGTTCATGAAAACGTCGTTACATACTTTTTTCTCTATCTCCCTCCAGGCATATTTGTTTGGATTTCTCCGAAGCACAATTTCTGCGGCTGTGCGAGACGGACTGATCGGTCCAAATGACGCGCAGCGCTTGCTATCTGAGATTATGGGTTTTTGGAAGCAAAAACAAAACATCGGAAATTCAGGGAAGGAGAATTTCTCGCTGAATCGCCTCGTTGAAAAATACGGAGTGATGGGGAAAGACGGAGATTTTGTCCATCCGAAGTTGAAGATAACGTGTCCATTGATTGATTTGATTCAAACGGCACATCCATTATTGTTTTCAAAATTATTCTTATCGTAATATTCGCTGATACCGGAAGTAGCTGCAGACGAGTTTCATGTCGATGGATCAGCACCGAATAATTGGAGTTCCATGTGGCGTGCTCGGGTGAAATCCACGGCACAGATGAAGACAGGAGGTATGTGACTGCTTCGGTTGACCAAATGTTGGTGGTAGTTTCTCGCATGTAGAGTTTTGATGAATTGTCACTGATTTGTGCTTTCTGAATTTCAAGTCTTCGAACCAACAAGAACCTTAGTCCAATTGCTTACTTGAAACCTCTGCGAAGCTCCAATTACAAAACAATCACGACAAACGAAATCAGATCGGAAATCAGAAAGTAACTGCAAATCAGAAGCACACTTTGAGGTTCTGTCTGTTTCCTAAACCAAAGAATGAGTTCGATGACATTTCTCTCATCTTCAACTGCATCGCAATTGGATAAGGAATTGATGTCCGATGAAATCGGGTTCTCCATCGATCAAGTAACCATTTGCGTAATTTACTTTTTAACTTCTTTTGCTTTATTTTAGTTGATGGAATTAGCCGGTTTGAGTGTCGCCCAATCGATCCATGCCATGTATCAATCTCCACTAACGCGGTTTTTAATTGTGTGTGGTCCAGGCAACAATGGGGGAGATGGTGAGATCTTATCACAGTGCTCCCATCATTCATTGATGTTCAGGACTTGTAGCTGGTCGTCATTTATCGATGTTTGGGTTCGAGAGTGTTCATATCGTTTATCCAAAACTCGAATCTGTTCGAAAATCATCTTCGCTCTACAAAGTACTTCCCTGTTCCAGATATATAGACTCATGTCCTATTACATTAGAGGCTCGTCAAACAACTTGAACACAATCGGGTTCCAGTTGTTGCAACATTGGAGGAAGTCTGCTCTCAGGGTATTACCGAATCAATCGTTTTTTCCGTCCTCCATCCCATTCGTGTAGAAACGGGGAGTATTGCGGATCGGCTTCTCTCTTCTTTCGACGTCATTGTGGATTCCATGTTTGGATTCGGATTCAAAGGGGAATTGCGGGAACCGTATGGGGAAATCATTCGCGTATGTCAATAATGCATTGTCCTTTTTGCTTCTCCGAGTTTGTGATTTTCAATGATCCACTTTTCAGGCAATCAACGACTCCAAGCTTCCTGTTGTCGCGGTTGATGTTCCGTCCGGCTGGGACGTTGACGAAGGTTCGCAAAAAGCCCTTTCGTTGGTCCACCGACTCTCGCAGGCCCCGTGGAAGGACGTCTTTGCATTCGGAACACAGCAGCGGTTGTATCCCTAACCGCTCCTAAGGAATGTATGAAATCTACAAGTCCTTCTATTATTCATTACCTTGGAGCCCGATTTGTTCCAAGGTATTCATTTTGATGGTTCGGAATTCAATTCCGTTTTCAGAACATTGATTGAGAAATTTAATCTCGTGCTTCCAGAATTCAATGGTTAGAAGCTTGGACTTCTACTTGTGTTGAATCTCCCTCTGCAGGTTGCGATCAAGTCATTCGTCTCTCATAAATAAATTTTCCAACGACAACCACATTCTTGCAACAATTGCTTTGACATGTAATGCATGACACTCCTGACGTCTCCCCAAGTGCATGTACCACCAACAATTAACAATCTCTAACATATCAATTTGTTTCAATAGACCTCATAACAGTATTCAGAAGAGAATGATTTACAGTGTCTTGATTATTTTTCTGGTTCTTTTTCTTGTCGGTCAATGCGAAGTTCTGCTCAACGGGGCAATTATTCCATCAGGACGTCGAAGACCTCAACCCACAGGAGACGCAGAATCTCCATTCAGTGATGAAAATATCAACATACAAGGATCCTACTTGCGGTCGCTATCTGCAGACGAATCGAAGGAGCTAGACGGCCAAGGCATCCTCAGCGACTTAGCTAATCAATTTCGTGGAGACAAGTCGAAGCCTACAAAGAACTATTCCCCCCCAGCAGGAAGGTCCGCTAGAAGGAGTGGTGAAGAATATGGTTGAGGGTGCAACTGATCTCGCTGGTAGTCTTAGAAATGCTGTTTTGGGTAACGGAAATCGCAACGGTGGAATTTTGGGTGGCAATGGGAACAACGGGGGACTCCTGGGTGGTAATGGGGGGACTCCTGAATGGTAATGGAGGACTCCTGAATGGTAATGGAGGACTTCTGGGTGGTGCGAATCGCATAGTGGGTAACCTGGCGAATACAGTTCAGGATGTTGTTGGTCGAGGGGATTCTGTTCTAGGAAGGTTTCTTTATGGTAATCGAAATGGAAGACTCTTTGGTTACTAGAATATTGCTCGAAGTATGTGTTCACTAAGTTACTCCGTTTTTCCGTAAACTCCATTGAATTATGGAGACAGTTTTCTAATTTCTTGATCTTTTTTGTGGGATCCACAATTTAGCAAACATGCAACAGCCAGGCAAGTAGGTAACTCACAACATTAACAAATTTCATTAAAAAAATGGTTGCAAAAGCCAGAGGAACAAAAGCAAAAACTGCAGTGGGCGGGAAAAAAAGCTGTTAAGAGAGGCAGCAAGAAAACTGCATCAAAGAAAACCAAGGCCCAACCAGTCCAAGAAGAAACATCACAACCTATGGGAGTTTTGGGATTCGTGAAAGAGCTTCTATCGCCATCCCAAGAACCAGAGACACCCAAGAAGCCCAAGAAGGCGGTCAAAGCAAAAAAGGGCAGCAAGAAAGGCAGCAAGAAAGGCAGCAAGGTGAAGAAAACCAAGAAGGCTAAGAAAAACAACCAAGAAGGCCGCATAAAATATTTTTATAATCTATTTTTTTAGGATGAGTTTTTTGTGAAATTTGTGAACTGAGCAAACAATTCTTAAAACCTACACACTTGAACGTTGAGCGATAAATCACTACGATTGATTACTCCGATGTCAGATCTCGTACAAACCTGAAAAGGAATGAAATTGGTAGAAGAAAAGGTTTCTTACTCGTGGAGTAACACTTTCATCTTCTCCACACCCTCAGATTTTACAGTACTCTGGAGACAAACAAACCCAAATCATATATCAAGTGAATGCACAATGGATTGTGTTTGACCCATACTCCACTGTACAACTTACAAAAATTCGTTCTCTCGCAGGATGCTTGCTGTCGTCACATTGAAAGACAACTAGAAGATCATCCAGATCCTCAGAATTGAAATTTTTGATTTCTAATTGACCTTTTGCATCCGCCATAAAAACACCAGAAGCTGTTTTGGGTGGTTGCTGAGCAGAACAATAATTGAGAGCAATCAGTTTTTCAACTCGCACCTCGCCAACTGGATTTGATACTGAAATCAAAAATCGTAAAACTTCTTGCCTCGACGGAAGCTTCGTGCTGCCTAAGAATAAACAAGCGCCACTTCTTGAATAAGACTGAATTTAAACAGTGGAACCAGGACGTGGACAGGAATACAGGGAGAGAAGGCGGAACCAACCTCTCCAGAAACACGAACATCAAACAATTCCAGCGCACACTCATTGTTCCAAACATTTGATCTGATAACAAAGAAGATTCGAGTGGATGAGGGACCGACTGTCTTACAGCCGTTGTGTTGGAAATCTTTTCTAGCCTTCTTTGTAATTCTGACGTTGCAGATGCCGTCAAGTTCTTTTCCTCCCTGTTCAACCAATTCGAAATAGGCAACTGCTTCTTTCCCCTTATGAACAATTACCAGTGAAACGTCTCGGATCTCTTGGCAGTCTCTGGAACAACGCTGTTCGAATGGGCTGTTGGGTCATCACTGGTCGGTTCATTGGCAAACGGCCCAGACGAAGCCTTTGCTGTGATCGATGAGTTCGTTGAATGTTCTAGCTGAATAGAAAAGAAGGATTCATAGTGATTGGCAACAAAGACTAACTCTTGCTTGTTGGGGCGCGAACAACTTGATTGTTTCTTCTTCAAGAAATGGCGTCAATACTTTATCTCTAATTTCGATCACTATCGCTTTTCTCTGTTTCTTTTTCGATTGATCCCTTTCAATTTTCGATGTAGAGAGTCATCAACAGCAATTTTGACTTCCAGTCCAATTGGATCCTGACAAAGCACTCACGTCAAAATTCATTGATGATGTAATTCAACAATCACCTGCAGTGACTCAATATCAATATCTCGCAATATGAGTGTTCCGCTCGCCATCTGCAAGTCCTTCGTATGAATCGCTCTCCATTCAGTCGTAACATCGAAACAGCAAGAAGCCACGGGCTTGCCGCGGCGTAGAAGAATGGAAGCCTTCAAGTAGAAAACATCGTTAACGGTTTGACACACAGACACACCTCTCCATTAACTTGAAGACATGAAAAGTCGATTGTTACTTCCCCCCCACTCCAACGAAAGCCAGAAAACAGCTCCCGGTATTTTTCTGTCATCCATTCTCTATAATTTGTTTCCTCCCTGATGTGACGGAGATGGTGGTTATGACAAGAATCCCCAAATACTTGTGAATGCTTCCGAAATTTTCACTTACCAGTGCCAAACAGACATACTCAGGAACGCCTTTAAATTTCTGGAATTTAATGTAGACGGGAGATTGATTCAATTTTCTCCATCAGGGGGATTTTCCTGTATATGATATACAAACAATGTCTGTGTTCTCTGCGGGTCTTAAATTTCCAGGGACCTCCAAGTTTCTGTTCTCGAGATTGAGATGGAGGATCTCAACTGGTTTTATGCTTCGGACATTCTCATCTGGTCAATGCTATGGGTTGCTGGTTTCGACCAACACAGGTCTGGAACAATGTCTCCAACAAGAGTTAACCGGTTTGGGAATCAATACCGAACTGTTAAAGCACCGTAGTGGCGGAGTGTTCATCCGACCAACCCTTGCTGTAGAAACGCCCATGAAAAATAATATTCCTTCATTTGAATTTTTAATTGAAAAATCTGAAGGCGTTGTTGCAAGAGCATCATTAGTTGAATTTTGCCAGTTCCTCTCTTTGCGCTGCAGTCTCATTTCATCTCTTTGGTTTCAACTAACCCCTCGATTTCCGTGGAATTGTTATGAGGAGTTGTCTGTATCGTTTCAATGTATCGAGTGGAATAAAGTGTTTTCAAGCATTGGAGCAAAAGAAGCTCTAAGCGGTGCAACACTTCAGCTATGGACCAGCGGAGATTCTCAGTTCCTCGTTAGAAGGAAACATCTGTCTCAGCTTCTAATTTCATCCCTTCACGACGCGGCCAGTTCGAGTGAAGTAATAAGCGATCCTCAAGCAACTTACTCTATTGATACGCATCACTATAACGACACAACTGTACAAACACTGACACCACGCTGTCTGATAAACCCAAGCATCGACAGGCAGGGTATTGGGCTGGACGTCACATCCAACTCTTGTGCGGTTTATCTCCTATTAATGTCCTTCGAGCCCCGCATTAGAAATGAGACTTTGAACCCCGCGATGCTTGATAAAACGATTGCTTCCGAACCTCCTCAATCAGAACAAGGAGCCCCATGGTCAATTGCCTCCGCCCCTTCACCCTCAACACAAGCAGCCCCATGGTCAATTGCCTCCGAACTTGAGCAAGAATCGGCCTGCAAAACCCAATTTTCATTCGATCAAGACAAAAATGTCCGCGTGAAGTTAAAGACAGAACGTCAAGTTCATCATTGGGCGGTACAAAAATCGTGCTTCAGAAATGAAGTAGCGAAAATAAGAGGAGCTTCAATTCGCCAGAAGTATCAAAAGCTGAACAGTAGGCTGGAGATACGTCGTTTGATGATGCGATTCGTCCTTCGTCAGATGAAAATTCGCCACAGTCTCTGGTTATCTGGGATCCGTACTGCAGTGATGGAGACTTAGTTAAGTCATTATTACTCGATCTTCTTGACTTGCCGCCAAACGCTGGAACTCCACAAAGTCTCCCAATAACTCAACTTCTCGCCGTCGAGGATTGGTCTTCATCTCTCAAGCGTTTATGGACCGCCAGTAAAGCTGAGATCGGTCACAATGCGCCTGCACTCGACTCTATCTCGGTGGTTGCCACGGACAATCGAAGCACTTTACATCCAGTAGAGACTCAAATGTGGAAAAATCTTTTGAGCAATGATCATCAGGAAATGGAGGCGAACGAAACACCTGAATCTCTAATGCGGGGTGTTGATTGGGACGGTTTGATCGATTCGTGCAATCCATTGTTACTCACAGACAGAACATTTTCTAAGAGAGTATCCAATTCGAATCAGATTATATTCGATGATCCAACTGCAGATGACATTTCGATCATAGGAAGTCGAATTAGATTTGGTATCTTTTCTGCAACCACTCCTGAGATCGTTAGCTCTCGTCTAGTGCGTCCCCTTGTTATCACTGAATTTCCTGGATTGCCTTCTCTTTTAAAATCTGACGACACGTACCGGAGGAAGTTTACTGAGAATATCCAAATTTTTGATCGATTGTTGTCGAGCGGAGGCCCGTGGCTGCAAGTTCTTGCACTCGTTCGGACGAAGAAATTCATGGCAACTTCGCAGCTTCTCTGGCGAATACGGTCCCAGTGTGTGGGAATGAACGATGATATATTTTATCTGGTTGAGTGGCTTGGGGAGCACAAATCGTCGTGGAGAGGAAATTTGACGGACGTCTTGGATTCTTTTGATGAAGAATGACGCTTTTTCTGTGTCTCTTTTTCACGTTGGACATGTTGCGATAGCAATAACTTGTCTTCGCGAAGTGCCAGTTTCACAAACACAATGAGACAAAACTATTGGAGACGGAAAACAGAACAATTATTCCACCTTCTTATGGATCTGACTTGAAACCTTCAGCTTCATTTTCTTCGTCAAGTAACTCTGTGCGGCTAATGCGGTGAAAATCGTTCCTACACAAGCCCACTGAATGGGACTCACTTCATGACCGAAAATGATAACACTTAAAAGCACGGTGAAGAACTTCCGGGTAGTTGTGACGAGGGTGAGGTAAAGACTTCCGAATGCTGTTAATGAGGCGAAAATAAAGAATTGACCGAGGGAGGCAGAAAGGCAGAAGAGAAACACGTGGGGGATGATCTCGGTGTATCGAAAACAAAAGGCAATTGGTTGAAATCCTTCTAAGATGAAGCAAGCACCTGCTGCCAGGAAAAATCCGAAGATGTTTGTTAGGAACATTAAATGAGTGGAGGATATTCGGACTCGAGCCAGTAGATGATCCTGACGTGGGCCAGTGAGGGAATCACAGAAAAGCGATAATCCGAGAAGTCCCAATCCAAAAAAGGTTTGCTGAGAGGAAGAACTTGACGAGGATCGAGATAAGTTGAATAGAATGAGGGATAACGTAACAGCGAGAACAGCAATGTAGTCATGCATCGGATAGCGCTTGCCAAAAAAAACAAGTCCACCGAGGATCACTGGAACACTCTTCGCAGATTTAACAAGGACTTGAGTGGGAAAATTGACATGCGTGAGAGCGTAGTTTGTAGCCAGCATTGACGCAACGTATGTCAGTGATGTGAGTGCAATATCTTTCAGCGCTTCTCGATCCATATCAAAGACGTAGCGATCCATAAACCGAAGATTTTTCTTTGATTTTCGTTTTCCTGAAATTGTTGGAGATGTCAAAGTGTGTGGAACACCTGCATCATCGATCTCTGGTGGATTTACATCTGGATGGAGCGTTGTTTTTGACTCAACGAATAAAATCATCCAAGACATAACGACATTTCCGATACAGAGCAACGTCACAAGGAAAACTGGATATCTGAATGTATCCTTCGCTGATTTGTCGCCAACCCTATAAACTGATTCTTGGAAGTAACCAAACGCTAGAAAGAAGACATAAATTCCAACAACAAGAACTGAACCTTTTGCTGACGGAAGCAGCAATTGAAGGGTTTCGCTCAATCGTTGTGGTTTGGAGATTTCCTTCTCACTCTTTCTTGTAACCATAATATGGACCAGAACTGGAGGACCAGCTTGTGACTGGAAGCGTCTATGTGCCACTATGTCTGATTCCCCCCCAAGATCTCCAAGCAAGACTAGGAGTTTCGAACGTCAACGAAGCTCAAGTGTTCGACATCCAGTCGTCCCGCTTCTTAAAAGTCCGAGTAAAGGTGACAGATTTGGGACATACCGTTGTCCACTCCTCAAGTGTTCTCAGGTAGAGGTTCACCAAAATTTCAATCACCCCGCGGAGATGATTCTGCACGACGTCGTCAACCATCGGCTATTGATGTCCCAACATCAGTTCAGCGCATCATTCACTACTTTATCGATTCAAGCCCGCCTGGGTGTCTTCGCATTGTGGTCGGCGGTAAGCAGAGTGTGTCGTTCTACGTTTTGGATGAAACATTGTTTATCAGCTTGTCGTGAACTTCTGACGCGTGTTTTGTGGACGACAAGTAATGCAAGCTTCGCGGGTGGAATAACGGAAAAGGTTTGTGCCGGACGAGCTGAACGAGTTGCTGAGCGAGATTTCGCGGTCATTCCGTTTGCCTTTTTGACAAATGATGGGGAATTGAATGACAACAAAATCGAAATCATTAAAAAGTGGGAGCATACTGCGGTGGGTTTTATTGATTGTGTTATTTGAGAGTCCGTATAAGTGCGATGTTCTTGCAGTTTGTTATCTCGAAACCGACACGTTTACGTAAAGGACCCAATTGGTTTCTCTTTCCGGAGGGTCGACTTGGAATTCAGGTGGACTCTCTTCGACGAGTGAGTCTCTCTCAAGTTCCGCGATCAAATCTTCTTTTTCAGCGTATCCTTGACGTTATTTCTTTGACTGAAGATCTCGACTGGATCTCTTCCGTTGAGATCTCTCAACTTCATCATCCACATCGCGTCGCAGTCGATTCCCTTCTTCGTTCAGAATACCTTCCGGCACATTTTCCTCTAGCTTCTATGACAGCGCTGTCCGTTCAAATCAACGACGCCGTGGCTCTCTTTCCGACGTCGACTGCGAATGGAGCGCTTACAACGCGTTCAACTGCGCGTGGGTCATCTCCGTCCTCCGAAAGTCCATCGAGTCGGGCGTCACCGCGAACCAACGGATCTCTTCGTCCGGGACAGATTCGTCTGCAGGTCATCATTGCGGTGGAGAATTCCAGCCAAGTGAATTTCTGGTAAGGGCGGTGATGAATCGATCGCTCAGGGTTTCCACTTGCAGGGGAGGGAGTTGGAAATCTTGCTGGGAGATTGAATTTGATCCAAATGTAGAAGGATCAGCGACAATGATCGGAAAAATCAAATTTAAATCACAATATACAGAAACGGGTGCCATTTGTGTTCGTCAATCCGTCACTGTCAATCATGAGATTCGACACACTAAAGTAAGCGAAGGCAGCAGGGTAGTAGCTTCTGGTGCTAGACGGCTGAAATTCTCTATTTCTTTCTCCCTTCACCCCTTAGGATCCCGCTGCGTTTGCACGCGATGTCAGGGATGCAATTTCGGTCAGTGAGTTGCGGTTGCAAAAAGGTTTGGAGAAACTTTACCTGGCGATGCGTAAGTCCTCATATTTTTCTATTTCAGTAAATCTTCTTTGTAGATGTAGAAGTGTTGCGCACATTACGCCGCATTGCTCCTCTTGCTGGCTCTAAATTTGATTGGAGTGGCCGACTGCAATCGATGGCACGCAACATTGACGTGACGAATGCGTCCAAACAACTCAATATAGCAAGTCCCAAACAGGTCGAGAAACAACAGCCACCCACCAGCACCACCAGCCAAGATGTCCCTCCCTCTGATGTATTCAATGAATGGCTAACGTGATTTTTTGAAAGCACATAACGGTTCCCAGGAGAAAACAGACCTCAAAAGGTTCGGTTTGCTCTTACAGTTTATAGTACAGGCAAGCCAGTTAGGTCTTGAAGATTGTGAAAGATGGAGGCAAATCCGCCTGTTCCCATTTGTTCTGATAAGACAACTGTTGCTTACTTCTATGATCCTGATGTTGGTAGCTACTATTATGGCCCTGGACATCCGATGAAACCTCAGCGAGTCAGAATGACGCACTCGCTTCTAAAGGGTTACGAATTGTATCGACTAATGGATGTAAGATCAGGAATCATGTCCGCTTCATCAATTCTGCGTTTCAGGTTGTTAAGCCTCATCGGGCTTCCGAATCCGAGCTGGCGTGCTTTCATGACAATGATTATTTGAACTTTTTGTCTGTCGTCACTGCGGAAAATGCCAAAGAATTTCTTAATCATGCAAAGCGTTTCAACGTAGGGGAGCAGACGGATTGTCCTGTGTTTCCGGGCTTGTTTGAATTTCAAGTGAGAAAAAGATCTTCTGGGAGTGGTTTTCATTTATTCCTGCCAGCAATCTTGTGCCGGAGCCTCAATCGATGCCGCAGCTCGCCTCAATTCTGGAAAGGCAGATGTTTGCATCAATTGGAGTGGCGGTCTGCATCACGCAAAAAGGGCAGAAGCAAGTGGATTTTGTTACATTAACGACATCGTTTTGTGTGTTTTGGAATTGCTTAAATATCACCCTCGAGTGATGTATATCGACATAGATATCCATCATGGAGATGGAGTTGAAGAGGCGTTCTATACAACGCACCGGTAAGCATTCAGACAACTAGCTCAAATAACGAGGGTGCAGTTCATATTCTAGCAAACTCCTCCATGACTCCTCCATGTCACAGAGTGATGACAGTCTCCTTTCATAAGTTTGGTGATTTTTTTCCTGGCACTGGCGACTTGACGGATGTTGGAGCTGCCAGTGGAAAATATTACAGTGTTAACGTGCCACTCAATGACGGAATTCAAGATCAACAATTTCTTGATCTCTTCAAGCCCATTATAACGAAGGCCATCGAGGTGTATCGTCCTGGTGCGCTGGTGCTTCAGTGCGGGGCTGATTCAGTTTATGGTAAGGCTCCAATCGTACAACCATCACTATCGAATTATCACAAGAATGAAATGGAGAAAATTTCAATGACTGTCAATGCAATTTCTATTAATTCTTCGTAGGCGATCGTCTTGGGAAATTTGCGTTGTCCATTAAAGGGCACGCTGAGTGTGTCAGACATGCGCAATCTTTCAACATCCCCCTCGTCGTTTTGGGAGGGGGCGGCTATACAATCCGAAATGTCGCTAGGACATGGGCGTACGAGACTTCTGTAATAGTGAAGAAGCCGGTCCCAAACAATTTGCCATTCAACGTAAGCAGATGACGTCGTATTCCACTCTAACGTCCTCCTTCTTCGCAGGATTATTATGATTATTATGGGCCCGAGTATCTTCTTCATCTTCCAGTCCCAAATCAGCCAAATTTTAACTCGAGGGAACATCTTGAAACAATCAGAAATAGGGTGTTAGAGAATTTGTCGCGATTACAACACGCACCTGGTAGGTGGATTTATGAATTGTGATAAGTTCTATTCTGATGATCAATGTCGTGGATCCTTTTTGAATCTTCTTCCTCATTGAATCTTTCCTCAGGTGTCGAGTTCGCATACATTCCCCCAGATTTCTTCTGCTCAGCTTCACACGATCCAGACGATTTGGCGCAACTTGGAATTGACTGGGATGGAGGGGGATGTGCTGATGGAGATGAAGGAGCTATTGGTAGAAGTGCTGACGATTCAACACGAAAGACACGCGTGACAGCAGGCCTTGAATATTCAAGACCGAAAAGTGACAGATATATTCACAAGATCCGAGCGGCTGATAGAGCGAACGAATTTTACGAAATCGCTCCATCGACGGATCCAGAGGTCCGCGCGGCAGAGAGATCGGGCGACGTCGAACAAGGTGTTCCTGAGAATGACGACGTGACAAATCCAAAATATAATAATGATTGGTAGTTTGTGTAAATGATTTGATGATCAATTTGTCTGCATCAACCACCACATTATTCATTTCTTTTGTGTAATTAATTTTCTGCTGTTTGTACTTCTTGTTTGAAGAATAGCTAAAGCAAGTTACCTTCTTAAGCATTAAAACCATCAAAAGCATGAAGCAATCAAACCGACTATAACATGCCACTGTTTAATCTTGAGCGGGTATGTCAAAGTAGTTCTTGATTTCTCGCATGGGGAGATTCGCATAGATGGCGTGTGCCATATGAATTGCAGTGAGCCGCGCAATATCTGTGAAATCGGTGATCAGGGCCTTGTGAACTCGTGGAATGCTCCAATCTGGATCCACCTGTCTGTTCAGAATATTAGAATCCCGAGTTGCAACACGATGGACGTCGACCAGACGAAGTTTTGACCTCAGCTGACGTTTCAGTCGCTGAACGAGATATAATCTTCGTGTACTGCGTTTCTTCTTTTTGAAGGTAATGCCTTCAGAAGGAAGCTCAAAAGACCACTTGTTGATGTGATCTTTGATATCAGCACCATCACGAACCCGTTCTCGTAAGACGTAACAGTGGACGCTGGCAGGTGAACACATTAGGGTCGCCGTCGCATCTGACGGTTTGGCTTTTGTCGGCGATTCACCCTTCTTCACATCAACGAGACCAAACTTGCATCCAAAAAACGCAGAAAAGTAGAAATTGCATTCAATTAAATCATTGAGTTGAATTGCATCCACCTCTTGCTTGGCCAGTTTCTTCAGTGCTGGGTCGTCGATCACCCAAAAGTATCTCTCAGGGCTTCTTTTCCTTCCTCCATAGTCTGGAGCATCAGCGCAGGATGCGTTGCTGAAAGCTTCTTTGAGAATTTCTGTTGTCTTTTTTTTGTCCAACGTCTTCTCGATGTTCATATGGCATGGAATGGATCACCACGGGCAATGTAATCAGTATGAATCTTGCTAGTTGACGCATTTTGAATTCTCACTGCTAGAAGATTTGTGGCGTCATGACACGCAAATAATAATTGCTGCTAATAGCGCCTTGAAGATAATAAAAAATCAACTACGAGCAAAAGAATTCCGCAAACTAAATAGGCCGCAATTTGGAATGTTCTGTATCTGATCGGACAACATCAACCAGAGTGTGAAGCCAGCACAAAATGCTCCATAAGAGAGCAACGACATGCCTACGGGAATTTTTTTTGCCCTAAGGCACAATGTTGCTTACGATGATCCTCTTTCTTCTGCTTTTGTTAGTTCAGTTGATGCATCAGCCACATTATGAACGCTTTCCTCCATCACATCAACAACTGCGATAAAAATCAATTTTGGAGCTTGATCCATTCAAACAAATTGGTTGGCTCACCGTTCTCACACATTTCTGACTGCTCAGCCACTTTCGCCGAGAAAACCGAACCAATCAGCGCAATCTCCTCAACATGCCGGTGAAGTTGTCTAAAAAAAACAAGGAAAACAATTCAGTCAGTCACAAAATTGAGTGTCTTTCCCACCGCGCCTGCAACTCCTGTATAGTTTCAACTTCTGTTTTTAGCAGCAGTTGCTGATTTTCGGTACTGAGCTCTTGCCGAATGTCCTCAGGAACCTCAAAATCCTGAGGGGGAGAAGTGTATTTCTTTTCAACGGGTTGGAGGGTTGCGGCTTCACTCCTGGGCTCTTCACGTTTCTTCTCAATGATATTTGATAATGCAGACTCCGGACTATTGATAATTTGCATCCAGCGAGGGGGGAGGAAAGGTAGAAGAAACGCCGCTATGAGAATGACAATCAGAGGGGGGTGAGAAAAGGAAAATACTCACAAAAATCAAAAGATTCGTCGGTTGGCTTCAATAGAGGACAAGCCAAGAAAGAGGCCCGAGCTGGGAGAACAGGCTGAACGAAACAGGTTTGAAGCAACACCCGAACACGAAACGCCCACCTGTTGAGTTTTGATTCTCGGCTCGAGGTCGTGATGCTTCAGCCTGCTTGAATTTCTGTAGTGTTTACAAAGTGTCCGGTCAAATGACAGCGAATAGGACTGACTTGAGACGCAACAGAAACTCGACTATACAGGTATGCGACGACACCCCTTCTGAAAGATACCGCTGAACAGAGAAACGCAATCGGTTGCTTCATATCTACGGAAGACGTACTTCCCATTTATCTCCTATATCTGGTAGAGACCCTTCCAATTCCTCTATAGAACGCTGCATCTGGGACATCTCTTCCCTAATGAACACGAAGAAATCGATCAAGAAAGAAGATTATGCAAAGAAGATCACAAACAAGGATCATTGTCATCTTACTTCAGTTCCTGGTAAGAATTTCCTTCCCGTTCGCCGATCAGCTGTTCATTAGTTGAAGTCATAAAGCAGATAATCCAATGATCAACAACTGAAACATATTGTCTTATTCTGCCCTCCAGCAATTTGCATTGAGCGACCTGCAAAACAAACCAAATAGAAACAAGACAATCCGTCGTTGCCTACAAGCTTTTCTGAATGGCGTATGAAATCGGACAGATCATCCCCAATGCTACTGTCAGCATTCACACCAGAGACACTATGAAATTCTTGGGTTCGATCAAAATACTGTTGGAGTGTGGGCCATAGTAGGCCTTCTTGGTACAGAAAGCGACAGCTGGAACGATGGGTGTTTCATCGAACCTTGCTGCACTCAATCTGTTTGGAGTATTTTCGTCTCTATGGGAGCCAACAAAGGAAGCATTAGTCGACTTCAGCGAGGAGATGAGTGGGGGTGCGCGTCCTGGAAGCAGCGAAAAGCTTGGCCCCTCAAAACTGAGGGACGTGCTCATTTTGACACTCGACAACCTGGAGAGGGAATTCACGAAAGTGAGGAGATGAATGTGAAAAGAATCGTCTCTGATGAACATCTTCAGTTTGGGGCTGCATTGGTTTGCACCAGTCCAAGTATCACGGCATACGGGGGAACTTCTTCCTGCGTCAGCGCAATGTTTCGATGCGTTTGCCAATGTAGTAAGGAGCCTCTCTCTCGATGTTGGTTACCCATTGGTGGTTGTAGGTTCGCTGCCTTCTCGCCATTTTTACCGCGAAACGAAAGGCGCAAAAATTCATGCGACTGTTGCTAGTTACTCGATTAGACTCTTTGATGGAGGCAGTCAGAGTAAGCGGCGTGTGTTTAAGTCTCATATGGAGCTTCTATTCTTTTTTAAGGATTTGGACAAACAAACCAAGTCCACGTTGCAACTTCTTGAGGCTGGCCAACACCCCTCTACCACTCCAAATTATGGTCCGCAAGTTGGTCGAATTATAGAGAGCGTAAAGAAATTGAGGAATTTTCCAACGAGCGCTGCTGCTGGCACGAGGGTATGTCTGATGGAAACATTGGTTCTGCTGAGGGACACAAAGGCTGAGTTAGAGACAAGCGATTGCGATTCGTTCGAGGACTCCGATGAATTGGACAGCCCATCCAGACGGGAGTGAGCTTCAGTTGTTCTGTTTGTCGCTATTCTCACTTCATCAGAGAGAGAGCAGCTATCGCTGCTGCAGTAGAGGGTGCAATATTGGTGATTAAGGGTCGGTGTTACTTAGTACTCGACAGTAGTGAAGTGCTTTCATTATCTCAGATGTTATCCTTCACCTCACTCGCCATGCAATGAGCGACACGGAGCATTCAACCCTTCAACAAACGAACCTACTTGAGAAAATTGTGGGCGATACGAAGAAGGTCACAGAAATGTTTGATCTGCTCTGTACTGAGGTGAGAAAAATCCGCAAAATTGATTGTTTCAATCTGGTGCTATCAGCTGTACCTGCAAAACACTGAAGCAGCGGGAGTGGCTCTTCAAGAATTGAATCAACATTATTGCGAAAGTTTACGGAGTGATATTGATAGCGTAAGTTACCGCGAATGAGGATAGACAATGGATTTCGTTATTTTGTAGATTAACGAATTCTGGCCCGAGGGAAGTGCGAATTCGAAAGGTTTAGATGAAGCAATCGCTTCTCTTAACGCTCTCAAGATGGTCATCACAACATGAACTGCACTCAATTTTTAAAGTTGAAGCGCCTACTAACACTTCGGCACAGTAAAGAAGAGAAGCGCGACAAAAGAGAAAAATGAGTCGCAGTGCTCCTTTGAGACTCGTTAAGATCAGCTAGGGAGATCTTCGTAGTAGATTCTTCTATTTGAGGCTTTCGCGTCGCCCCACCGTCCAGGACTTCGACGGCGGTTCCTATAACTTCCAGACGACGTTCTTGAACGATCGCTGCCGTCCGCTATGATGCGGCGAATCAACGTAGTGGCGCTCTTCATGAGCTGGGGTGAAGTAAGGATGGCTCGGAGGTCCTCCGCGACTTCGAACCTCAGTCCTTCCAGAATGCAACCGTTCTGCCGCCGCTGTTCTGTCTGATACGTCACTCCCATTGTGGTCGTCGAGCAACGGTTTCATTTCCACTTGCTGACGCGTTGTATAAGCGTCTCGCGTTTCTCGAAACTTGAAGGTCTCTGCAACAGAAATAAGTGAGAAAGACACAATAATGACTTGCCTTTCTGTCCATGGTAAATTCGTAGTGCACAAGAAATCCCCACTCCTATATACAAACATGTCGTGATGACACATGCCCATCCAGCCTGTGTCTTCTGTTTTGTTGGGATGTCGAATGCTGGGGAATGGTTGAAGAGCATCAATGACCAGAGTGGCAGGATCAAGACGGCAAAAACCGATAACATCAAGCACGCCCATGCAGAACAACCTCCGCCTTGAGAAGACATTCCACTTAGAGAGTAAACGGAAGACAATGGAGATAAACTTCTACGAAAATAAAATAAGATGATGATGCCGATTGATATTCTGCTTCCTCTTCTTCTTTCTCAAAAGCAACAACATGTCACTGAGTCATCCGTAAGAAATGCGAGAGACGGGCAGACTGATTTAAAAAACGAAGACAACAAACTAATTCCGAATATTCTGATTTCTTGTTTTTCGCATTAGAACAGTTTCACTCCAAGAATCAGCGGCAGATGGTCAATATTGAATGTTGCAGGAACTTTGGCAATACTTCTTGACTTTTAAATATTCACAATTATTATTTTACTTCTTCTACTGGAACGCACGTGGACTGGTTGAGTAATCACCTTGAAAGTTGAACAAGAGACTCAAATCGTACAGACAACAACATGAAGAGTCCTCCAGCTTATGAGAGTCGGAAGAGCGACCAGGGGCGCTGGAAAGGGGCAGTAGGAGAGAACCTGCATGCTCTCCTGAAGAGTTGTGAGTGGAAACACAATTGAAATTTTATTGGCTTTTTCTCCTGGACGTAAATATTCTTTGATATCGGTATTGTCGGTTTGTACGTGCACTATACTATGGTGGGGTCGGTTCTACCTTCAAAAATTGGAGGGGTTGATCAAACAGATCTCCTTTAAACGGAGTCAGGATAAGAACAACCAACTGTTTGTGCATCCCCATGACGCTATTCGCAGAGGTCCGATTCGACAATGGCTGAAGAGCGTCATCTTTCCCACTTATTTCAAATACTATCGTGCTCCCACTGAAAGATCATCACACGCCCACTACGTCATGTATGCGAGGCATAATGGTACGAACTGGGAATTGGGACATTTGGTTGGAAGCATTTGTTAACAGGCTTTTTTGTGGACGACAACCGCATTTCATCAAATGAACTTTATACCAGATCCTACGAAATTTTACCCCTTCATTTGAAGAAAGACAAGGAGAGGCGTTTGTGTATAGCAAATTGGCTCCACCAAACAAAATTAGAATTAGGACCAACTGAGCAGAATTTCGATCCCTTCATTCCGTACTTAGCCCCATACATTGAAGAAACGCGATTTATGGTGAGAAGAAAAAAATTTTATTTTTGTCTGCATCGCATTGTAATGTTTTGCGCTTCCAGATGCAGGAAGAAGAGGAGCTGTTAGTGTATCACCAATTCCACAGAAAGATGTACAAGGCTGGTTGGACTGGATTCGGGGAGAGAACAGAGTTCTAAATCCTCTCTATGTTCCTCTGATTGTGTAAAACAATGCTATTATTTTTTTTTATCCAAGAACATGAGTGTGAACTCGCTCCATTCATTTTTTTGACAACAAACCTTAAAATTCTCACAAGAAAAAGAACATAATCTGCACTACGTTTTGGGACGCCTGCGTTTCGTGGCGTCACTTGGATTAGGACCTCCCAAACTCTTGATGGTGCGCCGAATTTCTTTTCGTGCAACTGGCGGAATTGTCACAGGAGGATGAAATCGACGAAATTGGGGATAAGGTGAAAGAAAAATTCGTCTGAAGTTCAGTAGGTCTAAAAACACAACCATCACCAATCATTCCGTCATCAATGATCTCAACTCACCTGCTTCCCAATTCTTCGGCCACGGAATGCCTAAAGAAATAAAAAAATGCTGTTTAGCTCCATAATTTCATTTACCAATATTTCGCGTTCATTTCTCCTTGGTCTACAACTGGTTTCAGTTCTGGAACAAGAACAGCCATCGTCCGCCACATTGGAAGCACGATAAACTCGGAGAATCCTATTGGCAATCAACTCTGAGAAGCGGGAGAGATGAACTTCCCAGCCCAATGGTAACCGGACAAGAAAGCCTACCGCGACGCTTCAGTTCTGCAATTCATGAATGCTGTAACTTCTAATCCCATAGAAGCCTCTTCGGTCACATTGAAGGTTGAACTCTTCAACAATAAGAGAAGCCCATTTCTTGAAATATGAATCTGGGGTCACTGGATTGGACAAGTCTGCTGCGTGAGGGACCACCTCAATGATAAAGTTTCTATCCTCCGCTGAACTGATAGAAATTGGCTCTAAAACACATCAGTTTGTTAAAGGCCCATGATCAAGCAACCCACCGCTGTCATGACGCTGAACACGATTCGAGAAATTGGCGAGTTTCTGTGAATGAGTCTGCATATCCGTCGCTAGAACTCCTTTGATAAATGTCCGGCGGAATAGACGCTTGTCCAATTCGTGCATGTCGAGACGAATGTCCACCTCTGGATGAGACTCGAGTAATCTGAAATGCAAACTCGAAGCGTTCCTAGAGAAACTTCTCAACATACTTGAAGCTTGAATGCACAGTGATGATTTTCCAGCACAGAGACGTCGTTATAAATCAATGCCGTTGGATGGTGAATCGCTACGAAAAAATCATTGTTGAGACCAGGATGATCAACATCGTGGCAAAGCGCTCCTACAAGGACCCCAAAGGTCTCGACATTCGTAAGATATTGCGATAAGCGATATTTTGAAAGCAACATCCAAGCAATCTGGTGAGAGAAGCGTCAACGAGAACAGATTTTCTAGTGACTCACATGATAAACCTGAATCCCATGAAAAAAAGTTGTGATAGGGATTCTCTCGGTGGTAGGATCCCGCAATAGCTCCAAAGAATTTTGCGAGTCGAACTTCGGATCCCAAGTTTAATGAATCGGTCAAACCGAATGATTTGATTGTCCCAACGAAGAACTCAGTGGTTTCATCGAAGGAATAGAACCACCAATCGACACCCCATCCCTCAATGGCCTCGTGAAGAGCAACAATCGACTGTAAGGAAAAGGAATGTCGTGCGTATATAAAAATAGCTCTCGTTACTTCTGGTCTTGAAGAAAGTGCCCGCTCCGGTTTGCCGCTGTACAGACGTCGTTTATGTCTCGCCAGAGAGACGCGGGGTGAAATTGGATCCAAGCGATCATTTAGAGATTTGACGTCTTTTGTAGCGACGGGGACAGTTTGCGTGCTCTTAGAACTGCGCAGACCGTCCAACGAAAACCGTGCCGTGATCCTACGCGTTGCCGTAGTGGAAGGGGAAATTTTCACCTTCTAGTGGAGCCAGGAATGGAGAGAGGGGGACAATTGGTAGAACCAAATGTGTCAGCCGTTCAACCGAACCGGAGTCTTGGCTAGAGCGGGAAGGTGGTTCCTCCCCAGATTGCCAGTTACCGAAATCCGCAGTCCGTCTCAGTTCCAACGGTACTTGATCAGCCAGGTCGCCATCCAAACTGACATAATTCTCGCAATAACTCTCTGATGGTTGCTGGAAAAAATATTGACTTTTCTGGGACTGACATAGAGATGAACCAGTTCGAGGGGAGATCTCCTCAAACAAAGGAGTCGCAAGGCCAACCCGATGGGACGCCCGAGTGTCTTCACTCGCAAATTGAGACTCCTCGCTGTAAGAGGAAGCTATCGCCAGTCTCTCGACCTTTTCAATAGAAGAACCAGGAGAACCCCCCTCGGTGAATCCCGCATCCCAGAAACCCTTCTAACCGAGATGTCGGAAGGACTTCTCCGACTTTTTCCAGATTCCATATGATCCATTGCATGGAGTGGAGGACTTAACAATTGATGATCTGAATTCCATATCTGACTCACTCCAGGGTGCTTCACTTGATAAGGAATCATTAAAGTGGGGACGATTTTCGTGTCTGTTGTTTCAAGGATCTCATCAGTCCAGTCAGACTGCCGATTAGAATCTGAAATCCAGCTAGAAGATGTTAATATCGGAGGTTGTCCGCTCTGCGTTGTATCTGGAACTTTTTTAATTTCAAATGAAGGCTCTCGCCCAACATCATATTCAAGCATTGCTGACCCTCCTGCGCTTCCTTCATAACTAACATGTGTTTCAACGGACCCGCCAATTGAGGATTTGCTGCGATGTCTTTGAGAATATCGAAGGGACATCCGTCGCTCTTTAGGAGGAGGTTGAATGGCTGGGTGCTTCTTCAGGCTGGACCGTCGTCTTGATAATATTGATGTTGGACGCTGAGTACTTACTAATCTGAGACGACCTTGCGCGATACTGAAACGACGATACGATGGCGGATCTGTCTCAAGACGGGAACCAGATGCATCAGAAACTGAAACAGAAACAATCCGTTAGTAGTGAAGCATTTACTCAGACGCCTACTCGTTTGAGAGCGCACTAATGTGCTAGAAGACACCTGCACGCAATACAAAATGAATGTCATCTCTACGAGGGACTCACCGGTTTCAGTCTTGAATCCTTTTGATATTTGCGCGGCTGGCGTTGAGTTTGGGGCGTTCCGCCAAAAGGCCAAAAGAAACTCAGCATAGAAGGCTGAGGGCACGCAATTGCCGGTAGTGAGGCAGGCTCCGTTCCCTCCGAAAAGGGAAAAGCCGCCTGCAAAATAGACGGCTGGGGTTGCGCCCTAAGGATCAACCTCATACAAAATCTAGAGAGAGGTCCTCAAAAACGTGGGTCACTTCGTCAGAGAGTGCTTTCATGACAGCAACGTCCTCTCTAGAAGAAAAAGTTCAATTCGAAGATGAAATACGGAATAATTGCTGAGAAACGGACCTGGAGAACATGATGACGCTATCGAGTCCCTCATGGAGTTCAAAAGCATCATGCGATCCTGAAGACCGAACTGACGTATTGTGGGTGTCTGCAGTGACGCGTAGCGGGGGGAAGGGATCAAATGCCTGCGGAGCGGTCTCAGGGATTGTATGGGAACCCCAAATCTGGAACACAGCAGATTGAAGAGCGTGATCAGGGCTAATAGATCTTTTGACAACAGATGCGTTGTACATCCACGTGCTTACCCCCGACTGGGCGCCAGTCTGTTGGCTGAAGCTCGGAGGAGTGACTGCCCCACTAATTATGTTTGTGAAGGAAGATGACGAGGGCGAAACGCAGCGTGGAGGAGCGACATTGGATGGGTAGCGATTTGTGAGTTTCATAACGGCCATCACAACACCCTCAGCGTTCATGAGAGGAACAGTCATTGTGGAACGAGTGATGATGTCCCCAGCCAACGCATCATATTCGGCGTGAATACTTTCATCAGCAATTGTATGAGAGAGATTTGTCGGAAAGGACCATTGGGGGGACCCGGGGAGGTAAGCTGGACGAGCAGCTGCCAACATTCCAGAAGCCATTGGAGATGTTACAGTGTTGGGAAAAGTTAACGAAGGCTGACTGGCCGAGTGAAGAGGACGGCTTGGTTGGCTGTTAAGAGAAGGCACCACTGAGGGCTGTGTGACGAAACCGTGATCAGACGTTATATCCTCCGGCATTCCTATCGATTAATCAACATCGGAACGAATGAAACCACGAATGGAAAAGACATCGGGACGTTGCCGCTTACGTTTAGGAAAAACTTTCCGAATAATTTTTGGAGTCGCTGTGGTGCACGGGGATGACTTTGTACGGATCGCTTTGGAATGGAAACAAGGGCCAAGAACCGGGTCACCCCATGGAAGTCGAAGACCCTGTGTCCTGAAATAGAAGGACGTGCTAAATAGACGACAGCTACAGTAGAGGTACCTTGGATTTCCAGAGTAACAAATGAAATCCCGAGAAGCATAATCAGCGACAAACAAAACAACATCGCTGACATTCATGACATCAAGTGCCAATCGGAGAAGCTTTGCAACTGTTTTCTCGGGATCATTCATATCTTTGCAGACCTCCCGATAAAATCTCAACAGCGTGTTTCGTTTCATTTGTTCGCGTCGCATTCGATCAAGCTGAACTACTTGGCACAACAATCCTTGGGTCTGCATCAAACAAAAGATACAAAAATTGGGGAATTGGGGAATAGAAGATGAACTTACTTGGTGGGCAACATGATCAAGGAGACGTCGATGATTTTCAGGCTCCGGAGAATCTTGTGTTGGAGTCACTATACAGAGCATACCGATGGGAACTTTGCCAGCGAGCCCTTGAACATTGAAAAGAGTGCGGCATAGAACTGGAACAGAAGCAGGGATCTCCTTCGAGGGGGATTTTCGTTGACTCAATTCGCGCGATTCATCCGATAGTCGTAATGAACTACACTCCCCTAATTGGGACAACCTCCGCCTTCCTCTCGGTGATTGGAGCGGCAAGGGCGGAACAACATGATCTTTTTTTCCGCGCGACTCAGCCGATGTTTCCCGTTCCGAGCAATCAGATGACGCACCGATAATGTTGATCGATGGAAATGATTGTTGACGACTGAAATGGTAGTTGAAGTGTTGCAGTCTCGAGCATCGTCTTCCTTCTTTGGTACTCACAGCTGAATCTTGCGCAACCGGTTCCTTCAAAGTTTTTCGACTTTTCTCCATCGCTGAAGCAGTCCAGACATAACGCCACCTCCGTCGATCAGGAAGCGCAAGCACACCATCGCTCCATCGTCGTGTGAAAAAGACGGAGTCGCGCGTGTCAGGCAGAATCGCCCCGAAATCAGGAAGCTCCTTGATTGGATGCTTCAGTTCGTCAGACCGAAATAAGCTTGAAGACGCCCCGAAGTGGGAACTGGATGGTCCGTCGGAGTTGCCTGGTGTAGCATGCCCCGCTTCCTATAAAAGAGCCTGTTCCATCGCGATCGAGAGGATCTGGCGCGATTGATGAACCGAACATATTGACAGCCGGCGCGATTGAGGATGCCCGGAGGTGTTGTTGATGGGAGCGGGCCTGAGATAGAGGTCGCGTCGAGGAGGCTTCATCCGATGATTGCGGCGATGGCATCGGTGGTGGTGGAGGAGGAGCATGGAAGAACGCAAGGGAAAGACGGTAATTCGTGTCACGACGGTTCACTTCTTCTGGTACATGAGTTCCACTGTGGTCCCGCGGAGAAAGTTTTGGAGCAAGACCGCCGTAAAGCACATTGAACACCGTTGAGAGGCGTCGACATCTTCCATGATCATCGGGTGGTAACAGAGGGACTGCGGGAGTTTGAAGGATTTCCCGAGTCAGCGAAACTGTAGCCGCACGCTGTGCCGTTGATTGCATTCGTCGGAGATGAACTTCTGCTGGTTCAGTGGTTGAAGTGGGACTGCTATTACGCGATGGTTCAAGCTCTTCTGCTTCTCCAGAAATCTGTTTGTCCTCGTCATCTTCATTTATCACGGACTTCCTAGTAAGTGATGCGGAGAGAGATCCAAGCTTTCTGACCAGTAGCGCTGCTAGAAGAGCGTCTGCTTGTGGGCTTTCGACATCAGAAACTGATGGATGGGAATCTGTTGATTGTCGTGCAGTAAATCGTTCAGTGAGTGGAGGAGAAAAAGAATTTCCTGGTCCGTCAGAATCACTTCCAAAATGCAATCGTGGATTTTTGAACCGATAGTCTGAGTTGTTGTTGTGAGTTCCTGCTTTGCTTTGAACTGAATTCGAGCTTGTGTGGGAATGCTGGAGGTGTCTCGACACATATGGAAGACCCTCAGTTCCACTTGAGTTTTCAGTGCTCCCAACTGAGAGTCGGCGACGTTGTTCAATAGAAACTGGTGAGTCGTTTTTGGTGCCATTGGATGGGAAATCAGGATCCAATGAAGGAAGCGTTCTTCTGACTCTCCTCCCAGTGGGCGGTCCTGATGACGAACTCTGCTTCATCATTTCATTGGCGGGTTGAGGAGCTTCACACAACGGCTCTGTTCTGGGCGATCCATGCAGATTGAAGTCACTCCACTCCGCATCAATGAGCCTTCGGAATTGCCTTCCCAAGAATCCAGATTTGCCAGACACCCGCAAGACTTCAAAGGAAATTCCATCGGCGAGGTATTCCGATGTGAGACCCGTTTGTTGTGTCGCATTCCAACTGTCTTCTTCACCAAAAAGGAAACTGAGTGCGTCTTGCCACGTTCGATCTCCTGAAGGGAAATACGAAACGAGCTCATCTGTTTCGGCGTCATGCACAAACGCCCAAAACAACAGGCGCTTTGAATGCGGGCGCTGCAGCAAAGCGATAATTGTTCTATAAATTCGAATAAGGACCCAGCTTGACAAAATGCTTCGAGATGGGCTCGCATCGCCACAGCGAGTTGAAGAAGATATTCTCGTGTGGTCGCACGAGCAATATGGAACTGCGGCGGGGTTCTTGATTTTTTCTGTCGACTCGATCGCCATGAATATCTTGAAAACTTAACTTTGGACTTTTTCCGTATCTCGCTGCTTGAACAATCTGTTCGTGTGCGATCATGTTCAGAAGCAACCATGGAAGAGGTTGGTGAAAGATCGATGCGCATGCGACCGAAGCGTTTCCTCTTCTTCTTCCGCCTTGACGAGCGGAGTGAGACGTCGGAAGAATCACTTGACGCTGCTGTTCCATCGGGTAATGTCCGACTCGAAACCTCGGAAGGACGACTTGTCGACTCCTTTCTTCCACGGACATGAGGATTCAATGGCGGGGAATGAAGAAGAGAAGAATTCACGGCTCTTTTGTTCCGTCGAAGTCTCAGTAGTTCAGGATCGGCGGACATTTGATTTCTTCCAGACGGTTTCCTGAATTCGGAGGAGGATTGACTTGAAACGGAGGAGGACGCGTTGCAGTCGTCCATATCAGACGACGTCGTATGAATCACATTGCGACGGAGTTGACCGTCGCAAGTATTCGGAGGAGGAAACGAAATCATCGCTGAGATCGTCGGACCCTTCAGAGATGACTGGAGATATTGTTTGGGACCTCGCCCAATGCAGGGTCGTTCTGTTTGGGGAAGACAGCCATTGTGCTGATCGTCTTCGCATATCGCACAATTTCGGTCTTTGCACGGTCGAGAAGCGAACGTTTCGATGGAACAAACAGAGAGTCTTCCTCGAACGCGATTCCCGGAACCGGAGTGTTTGTCGGACATCCGACGCGTTTGATTACAAGCGGTATGGGCGAAGCGCTGTCGATCAGACACGCGCCGATCCCTCAAACAAGTTGGGCGAAACTTAACCTTGGAGTTGAGTGCCGCTTGATGAGAAGAGTGGCACGAATTAAAAGAGTCCGCAGAATAGCAGGATAGACGACGTGCACCAGGATGATGCCTTGAAGTTTGGTTTTCCAACAGAAATTGAATCAGGGGTCTGGCCGGTCAACACCGGAGTTGGGGAGCCACTCTTCTGCAGATCGGGTTATTGACCCTTTGCGTGAATCTTCTTCCCGTTGTCGTTTCCACCACGGAATGCGAACCGCTTGCCAGAACCACGTATGTATCTCTTCACGTTTGTGAGGCGGGCTGGTGCTGAGGAAATGGACGAGGCAAGGTG
>NW_026578617.1:0-45567 GCF_029603195.1 Condylostylus longicornis
CCTTTGTCAGTTTGTATGCCCCCGTTGATTCATGACCGAGGACCATTCATCTTCGAGATTACAACGCCCGTGGACCCTTTTAAGGATATGAACAAGGCTTTCGGACTTTCATGCTGAACTTCAAGAAACGTTTGAATGTCGAAAGGAATTCCGCATCAACGCCCCGGCTTTGAGAAAAACAACGACAAGAAATAAGGACCAAACAACGCTAGGACGGCTTCAGTTAGTCTTAACTAAGCAGAAATTCACCGCTTGGGAGATCCAGTACCCCCCAACGCGGGATATGACAAGTCTGCATTCCGTCAAATTCCAGATCTATTTGTGACTCAAGTGTTCGTATCAGTTCGTTCAAGTGTGTGTCTCGAATGCAGGGTGGGAAATATAAATGTGAGGTCACGGGGTGTATCTCAAGTTACGAACACAAGACTTCTCTCTTTAAGCACATGCAAGAGAAACATTCTGTAAGTTCGTATCTTACCCTTCTCAGACAAGTGTCCATTCCATCAAATATAGAATCGCATGATCCAAATTCGTATCAGTTCGTTTCCAGAAAGTGTGTGTATTCTCTCGAATGCAGGATGTGAACTACAAATGTGATGTTGAGGGATGTCCCAAGACTTTCTACCTCAAGAGCTCTCTTTGTATCATTTTGTCAGTTCGTATTTTTAGTCTGCATTCCGTCAAATTCCGAATATATTTGTGATTCAAGTGTTTGTATCAGTTCGTTCTAAGAAAGTGTGTGTCCTCTTGAATGCAGGATGTGAACCACAAATGTGATGTCGAGGGGTGTTCTACAAGTTGTCTTACTCAATCGACAGAAACATCAAGTGTGTTCGTATGTTTCCGTTCTCAGACAAGTGTCTATTCCTTCAAATATGGAATCGCCTATATGTATTTGATCCACGTTTGTATCAGTTCGTTCTAGGAAAGTGTGTGTATTCTCTCGAATGCGGGATAGGAAGTCGATGGGTGTTTGGCAAGTTTCGGTATTGAGAGTTCTCTTTTGAAGCACAATCGAAAAAGACATGTATGTTCGTATCTTTTCGTTCAAGTCAATTCCATCAAATACAGAATCTCATATATGTATGTTATCCAAGTTCGTATCAGTCCGCTCTAAGAAAGTGTGTTTGTTCTCTCAGAGTGAGAAATACAAATGTGAGGCCACGGGGTGTAGCCCAAGGTTACGCAAGCGAGGCTGCTCTCTTGAAGCATGCGCGACAGAAACATTCTGTAAGTTCGTATCTTTCCGTTCTCAGAAATGTGTCCATTCCCTCAAATATAGAAACGCAGATATGTATGTGATGCCAATGGATGTAATAGATCTTTTGTATTTGAAGAAGGATTGACAGCCCACAAAGAAAAATCTCATCGAGTTCGTATCTTTCCATTCTGAAAACGTGTGTATTCTCTCAAATGCAGAGACACGAATTTGATGTCCATGGGTGTAATGCAAGCTACCGAGATAAGGCGTCGCAGGAGAAGCACAAGACGGAGGTGCACTCTGTAAGTTCGTATTCTCAGTTTTTAACACATTCTTTTACAAGGGAGCCAAAAACAGCATCAATCCTGAAGAACAGATGAATGAGAATGAAAGCTCGTCCATTCAAGAATGGCTGTGGAGTCCTTCAACTTGCCAGGCTGTGGACAGTGTCCTGGGGACGTGCCCCCTCAGTAAGTTCGTATTCTCAATTTGTAGCACATTCTTTTCACTATTTACAAGGGAGCCAAAAACAGCATCAATCCTGAAGAACAGATGAATGAGAATGAAAGCTCGTCCATTCAAGAATGGCTGTGGAGTCCTTCAACTTGCCAGGCTGTGGACAGTGTCCTGGGGACGTGCCCCTCAGTAAGTTCGTATTCTCAATTTGTAGCACATTCTTTTCACTATTTACAAGGGAGCCAAAAACAGCATCAATCCTGAAGAACAGATGAATGAGAATGAAAGCTCGTCCATTCAAGAATGGCTGTGGAGTCCTTCAACTTGCCAGGCTGTGGACAGTGTCCTGGGGACGTGCCCCTCAGTAAGTTCGTATTCTCAATTTGTAGCACATTCTTTTCACTATTTACAAGGGAGCCAAAAACAGCATCAATCCTGAAGAACAGATGAATGAGAATGAAAGCTCGTCCATTCAAGAATGGCTGTGGAGTCCTTCAACTTGCCAGGCTGTGGACAGTGTCCTGGGGACGTGCCCCTCAGTAAGTTCGTATTCTCAATTTGTAGCACATTCTTTTCCACTATTTACAAGGGAGCCAGAAACAGCATCAATCCTGAAGAGAAGATGAATGAGAATGAGAGCTTGCAGCCAATTCAAGAATGGCTGTGGAGTCCTTCAACTTCCCAGGCTGTGGACCGTGTCCTGGGGACGTGTCCCTCGGTAGGTTCGTATTTTCAGTTTGTAGCACCTTTTTTTCACTATTTACAAGGGAGCCAGAAACAGCATCAATCCTGAAGAGAAGATGAATGAGAATGAGAGCTTGCAGCCAATTCAAGAATGGCTGTGGAGTCCTTCAACTTCTCGGGCTGTGGACAGTGTCCTGGGGACGTGTTCCTCAGTAAGTTGGTAATACTAACACATTCTTTTCACTATTTACAAGGGAGCCAAAAACAGCGTCAATCCTGAAGAATAGATGAATGAGAATGAGAGCACTTCAAGAATGGCTGTGAAGTCCTATCGTTTAACTTCCCAGGATGTGGAGAGTGTCCTGGGGACATGTCCTGAGAAATTCAAAATTCAAAAAACTTATGGTTTCATAAACGTGTGTCTATCGATCAAACCCGCACAATTTTTGATTAAGTATTGTTAGCAGCGTAGAATGGGTGTAATGCAGGCTACGATCATGAGCCGGCTGACAAGGAGTTTCATTCTGTAAGTTCAAATTATCAATATATTATGCATTTCCTCATTTATTCACGCTGAAAACATCTGAAGAACGAATGAATGAGAATGAGATTCAACTCATTGTTAGATCCTTAGTTAATTACTGATTATTGTTAGCAGCTGCCCAGACAGCAATCGTTCTTGTAACTTGAGAGAATGATTGCGGATGGATGAAGTTAGATGAGCTGCGTGTTGAGAGCATATGATAAGAATGAAGCGGGACTCAAAGGGAGTCCAAACTCGCAGACACTCTGGAAGGCGCTCCAAACTTGTACTATAGGAATTCTTCTCATCTGCGGCGAAGGTTCAATCAGAAACGAATCAGACACCGCAAAGCGAAGCAAAAAACGCTTGAAGGGTAAACGATCAAGTAACCTCTACTTCCACACAAACCCTGCTTTCTTGCAATCTCTACTTTGACACAAACCCTCTTTTTTATTCTAGGAGTCCCAAGCACGCCTCGCTACGAGTTCTCGATGGACAGAGCGTGACTAGAAGGGAGTTACTCAACCCCAGGGGGTGTGATGCACGTACTAACTAAGGAGTCTGAGGTCTCCAATACACGCACTAACTAAGGAGTTTAAGGTCTCCAATACACGTACTAACTAAGGAGTCTGAGGTCTCCAATACACGCACTAACTAAGGAGTTTAAGGTCTCCAATACACGCACTAACTAAGGAGTCTAAGGTCTCCAATACACGCACTAACTAAGGAGTCTAAGGTCTCCAATACACGCACTAACTAAGGAGTCTAAGGTCTCCAATACACGCACTAACTAAGGAGTCTAAGGTCTCCAATACACGCACTAACTAAGGAGTCTAAGGTCTCCAATACACGCACTAACTAAGAAGTGTAAGGTCTCCAATACACGCAATAACTAAGGAGCTTAACTTGAGTGAGATTTGTTAATGAAGGGCACTCTCCTTCGATTGCTTAATTTTCACGACAGCCCACGCTTCACACAGAAATAAACGATTCAAAGATAATACCATGAAAAAAACGCATGGTTCCATCTTCGTTCTACAGAGACTTTTCTCCATTGTATATGGTGCAGTTGTCATTCCTGAGGAAGGTCAATCAATGGAATCTTCTGCTGTAAAATCATACTTTGTTCCAGAATACCGTTCAAATCAATCCTTGAAGATGCAAGCCAGTAATCACGCTCACACAAGTTGAAACAGGCGAGATTGATAATGTGCGATGGAATTGGGAAGTAAATCGAGATCTTCAGGCGACAGCCGAAAGGGCTAATAAATCAAAGATGTGGAGATGGATGCAACAGAAAAAGACATACAAGAAAAGCTCTTCTTGGTGAAATGTATTCTGCAGATTTCGTCCGAAATTCAAGAACTCTAGATGCGAATCATTGTCCGACCGAGAAGCGATTGCTATTGATCGACAATTTAACATGTCTTCCGGAAAAAATTCGAGACCTTCGTGCACATTCTCTATTGGAGGTATGGGTGTGTGGCCCAACCACGTGGTACATCATGTCAGAGATCACCACTCAACGGAGTCTGACTTGAGACCCCATTGGAAGGCTTTCTGGGTCGAAGACATTTCAGAGAGTCATCTGAAGATTTGTGGATGAACCGTACTGGAGTCATGTACAAGAAATTCGAAGCCTTTTGTCCAATAGCTCTTTACGGTTTGTTCAATGAAGAATTTCTGAGTAGGATTTACCGAAAGGCATCGCAAAGACTTGAAGAAACGTGTGGAGATTGTGTCCTCAATTCTTGCGGAGAAGCACGGGATTTAGTTCTTTTCTATTTTTCTTTGTTTCACTCAAACCTCACTGTAGAGATCAAGTGACGTATCCTTGGTGTTGAGCTATGCGAAAAAAGGAAACCCAAGCGCGCCCCGCTACGAGTTACCCTGGGTCTTTCAAAGATTGGTACAACGATGAGGATCAATAAGCCCACTACATTTGTTCAGTCGAAGCCATCCTCTTTTTTCAACATGCCAATTCCAATTCCTTCTATACCGAACCAATGATGCACTTCTCCGGATTCCTCCTTTCTGTACCACATATTTGCATTAATACTTCTCGATGTATGTGTTCCAAGCACTCGAGAGAGTTTTGCTGCATCGATTGGAGGAACTATCTTGCACATGTACATCCCTTCCTTTTCTGAAGCATTTTACATCTATGTAACGACTCCTTGCAAACATCCACAGTAGTTTCCAAGCACTCGGACATACGACCCACATGACCTTCTGAGTCTTTGCGTAAAATTCCTTCCGAAGTATCTCCTAGGAATCCTTTACTTGCGTATTGATTTTTTCAAGGTTTGTCGTCATTCGAATAATTTGTGGTGCAATTAGAGTCCACATGTTGAACTTAAGGCGTCGCAGTGTCCATCGACAGGCCTCAAAGAATGTGAAGAAATGATTGGGAGATTTCTAGGTCTCAGTGAGCAGAATACAGACGTGGGTAGGTCCCCAGGGCGTAGAAATTATGTAAAATCAGTTGAACACCATCAACTCCCAGCGTCAACATTGACACCAACAACACCACAGGTGAGTGAGCATTGCGTTGTTCTTCAACTGTCTTTCTGATTGTTAGTTCCCAGTGATCGGCATGAAGGAGGCAATGGAGCTCTTAGAATGTCCGGTTTGTTTGGGCGCGTTGATTCCCCCCATTTATCAATGTCGAGAGGGTCACGCTTTATGTAATGATTGCCGCACCAAAGTAAAAGTTTGTCCGACGTGCAGAACGCGGGGAATCAATGTGAGGTGTCTCCTCGGGGATCGATTAGCAGATTCAGTGGAAGAGGTGAGATTTCTGCATGAGATCCTTCTGCATGAGATCCTCACGATGATTATTCTCTCTAGGTCACTTCTGGATGTTCAGAAGCGCCCAGTGCCTCCCTCTTATCGTCTTTGAAGCGGTGTATTTTGATCTTGGGAGTGTTTCAACTGCTTTGCGTGTGTTTCAGTATTTATTCTTGACTAATTGCGGCGTCTTTAGCGGTTGAGTTACACCGTTGTTTTGGCGTTGGTTGTTTTCACCGTTTTCTTGCTTTTTCTTCTGATAGAATGCTTAGAACCCATTGTTAGTGAGGCAAACTCGAATGGTTCCAATGCTGCAGTTTCTTGAAGTTAATGGGGCTTGCCAGATGCCTTGCGGAGTGAGATCGAAAAGGGAATAATTTGTTGTAGAGTGAACAAGAAAGGAACTACACGTCAATTCCAACGTCAAAGCCGACCTACACACGTTGTTTTTCTCTTTCTGCGTGGAACGAGTTTTGCCGTTTGTCTTCTACGTGCTCATTTTGGATGCTGTTTGCTTTTCGGCACAACTCTTCTCGTTGAGCCAAACTTCACGAAGCCGGAGTGACTTCGCGTTCTCCATCAGCAAGTGATATACAGACTGGAGAGTAACAGCTGGACAAGCAACTTTCAATTTGACAGATCGTTAACTGCAAATGGTTCTGTTTTGGAGTGTCTTCTTGAGAAGTGTTTTTGTTTGGCACACAACCCTGAACTAGAGCCGAAAGGGGGAATCAAGATTCAAAGCTTCTACCAATCAGCCGATTGGCATCAAAACTTCAAGCAGGCGATGACGCGATCGAAACAGAAGTGATGTAGGGAGACTACTAGCTGATCGAGGGAATGAGCGCTCATGACGGGGTTCTGTCTTACTATAAAATGCGATGTGTGTCGAACAAGAAAAAACTTTGATGAGGTTACGGGTAAAGGAATCGATTAAATGGGACAGAATTGTCGGACTGCTACATGGAAAGCTTTGTATAGCTCTGTGTCCACTGTTACGAACTCCATCCCATCGTGTCGTCATGAAACTACGAAGCTCATCTCTATAACATGACTTCATCCATCCGCCATCTCAAGTCACAAGAACGGGTTGAACAACAAATTAAGAATTTCGATACTGTTTCGGCCTTCCATGCGTGGTGATACGTTTTCGAATGGTCCGCAGGTAGTGTACCCAGTGCATCCTCCGATACAGGGAGGAGGCTGTGACTCTTCCCTACGGAAGTCTGGTTTTAAGGTGGAATCGCTGCAGTCTTTCTGTATTTTGCTTTTTTTCTGGGTGACTAGTCTTTTAGACTGGTTTTTGTCGGTATATGAAAATTTCACGTATGCACTCAACTCTTCTATTTTGCTTTTTTTCTGGGTGACTAGTCTTTTAGACTGGTTTTTGTCGGTATATGAAAATTTCACGTATGCACTCAACTCTTCTATCTTCACTGATGGAAGCAGACTACCGGATGGACCTTGTCCTCCGCTAGTCTATTAGACTCAGTAGCTAGTTTCGTCTTGGACATTCGCTTGACTTCTTCCGGGGGCGTCCCCCCATACTTCTCGGTATTCTTTTTGGAGGCCTGGAAAGAAGACCACTTGCACGCCGGCTGACTTTTTGTTTTCTTTGCCTCCCATTTCCTGCATGCTCTTCTAGGCCTGTACTGCGGTGGGCATTCCAATTTCGGCCATCTTGTCGCAAGCGATCCGGCTTGTCTCAAGGTAGGTCGAATCTGATCACGTGGTTTTCATTGCCTGTACATGCCCTGAAAAACCAGTTTCCTGGTAATTTCCACAATTTCTCCTAATTATAATTCGAGAGGTCACGCCCATCAGTTCAAACAATCATTGATGCCGCTTTTTTCACTGGAGTCGAACAATCTCCAAAGAAGATCGTCTTCTCGTTTTGTCAGCCCAAGATGTAGATTACGCACGAATCTGACAAGAAGCAGTCGATTTGAGGAGGACTGTTTCCCGCATAGTTTCATTGGTGGGAACATCCTGCAGTCTTACTGGGCTCTTCTTGCTTTCCCTTACCAAGATGAAGCAAGTGAGTGAAGCAATTATTGCCCCCATGACTTACCCATTGTATCTTGAGTATAAAAGGCCTCAAAGACACTTTGTCGTTCATTCAATGATAAACACTCGTTCTAGGTGACATCAGCACCCTTAACGCATTCATGGACGTTACCACAGATCGCCCGACGGAGCTTGTCCTGGGAGGAAGCGTACGCCATGATAACTGTCCTTGGTTTGCCACCAATGCGGCCGCAAATTCTCCTGTCTATGTCAACCTTCAGGTTAACAAGCAGGTGACCGAGGATCCACCCTATTGAAGCAATTGCCCCATTCACTGCAGGCAAAAAAACGATGCGATCCATGTGGACGCGATTTCAAATGGCGTCGTTCTCTCCAAGACCACATTCGTTCTGCCCATGATGTGAGCTCACGGTGTCGCAACAGTCGGTACAATACTTTCTTCTGTTGCAGAAGACGAAATACAAATGCAATTACTCCGACAAGGGTGTTTACAGACAGAAGCGGTCGCTCGAAACACATTAGGGCTGTAGACACGGTGAGCTCACAGCGTCGCAGGAGTCGGTGATACTTTTTCTTCTGCTGCAGGGAGAAAATCACCCATGCAATAGACTCTTCTCGAACGATCGTCCATGTGAATAGTCTTATGATTGGATAGACAATCTCAAGAGACACATTAAGTCTGTACACGACGTGAGCTCACAGTGTCGCAGGAGTCGACGCAATATTCTTTTCTGTCGCAGAAAGAAATTCACTCGTGTCCATGAGTCTTATAGAAGGAGAGACACTCTCCAGGCACACGTTAAGAAGAAACATCAGAAGTGTGTTTCTGATTCCTAATCGTATTGAATTGCTTCGTCGTCACAAGATGGAAAACTCAATCCGTGCTGCTCGTTTTCAGGGATCTTCGAAAAGCGATAAACAGCAAGATATTACGGTCCCGGTGGAAGTGAGTTCCTGATTCGCATAATATTGAGTAGCTTCGTGGTTATTGGATACTCGTTTCGTCCTAGTCATGTTCTGTTCTGTCCGTCGACAACAACCACCACAACAACGACAACCACAATGATTCGAACAAGACGCCAAATCTCTTCGAGAAGCCGAAGAACTGCGATGGAGGCGACACGAGCAACAGTTCCCGTGCGAATTTAGGGTCTCCCTCGATGTATGAAAGTGAAGGGATGATCTCACCATAAAGAACATCACCTTGCCGGAGTAGATGCTCGTCCACTTCAGACTGGAGCGAAATGTGGCTAAAACAAAAGTCTTTCGAACAGCGATTTCCAGTTTGTTCTGGTTATCATTGAATGGAGTTAAAAGTATAACAGCCTAGCAGTATAACAAGTGGCACGAACGCAAACATCCACACAAGTCTGCAGCATTGACAACTGCATAGCATGTTCTGCCCTTCCGAAGCACTTGGCAGACTCGGAACTGCTTTGAAGGAAGCAACCACCACAGTGTCAGAAATAGCTTCAAACGAGAGCCACAACCACTCCGGAGATAATTAAGAAGGCACCACATAACTCTCCTGAAAAGAATCGTGCACGTGTTGCCGAACGCCTGACGCTTTCACCTCTGGAAAGGTTTCGTTTGAACACAAATTTGTCAATTAAAACTGTTCCCCCAAAGGAAAGACCTCCACATACAGGAGTCGTCACAGACATGTCTGAGATAACTGACAATGAAGCTATTGATGATTGACTAACAATACCAGTTTGCGCCAACAGGATGAGGAAAAGAAGCGATCCAGCTTGATTGATGGCAAAGGGGACGATAAACTGCAACATAGTGAATGTTGGCGCATAAAACGAAGAGCCATTACCTTTGCGTTGGAAACATATGGAAGAACTGATCTTTTGAGGAACTTCACCACTGGATAAAATAGCGAAGGAACAGTGATCCCGAACAATTCGTCCGACGGCAAGCTGCTTGTTGACAGTGACGAAGCATTTTCAGATCCAGATTTTAAAAATGGATTCGTTAAGCCCCCACAAAACTCCAACGGTAACACAACCTGAAAATTAAATAGTGACTAGAGAAGTAAGAGTTCAATGACTGGGTTTACAAAACTTCTCAAGTTGCTAATACGAACCAATCCACTGTAATGGGGTCATTATCATCTATACGGCAGGTACACTTCCGAACATAAAGAATATCTGCTATACAGATCGACGCAATAGATGATCGTTCCTTGCCACAACAAAAATTGCACGTTCTTTCAGTGCGTGGGAACGTGCCTGATACCAGATTGACCCAACAGTTTGACAGCCGCAGTTCCTTAAATCGGGCGTTGCTAGCCCAAAAATTCTGATGGTTTTTTGACGAAATTCTCCAAGAGTTTTTTTGAACTTGTTCTCCATTCTCATTATTTTTCGTTGATTTGTCCAGTTTTCAATTCCTTTCATTCCGATGTCAGATAAAAATCATTGCGCCGAGCCGCTCTCAGTGGCGTGTCTTGACGTCTCCTACTCCGTCAAAGGGAAGAATTTGCTTCGTCACGTTAATCTCCTCGCTGAGCCTGGAGAGCTTCTTGTTGTCGTTGGACCATCTGGCGCAGGAAAAACCACCTTGCTGAACAACATCGCATTTCGTGCGAAAGGTGGCGTTCGAACAGGAGATGTCTTGTACAATGGATATCCCGGGACTGAGAAAACATTTCGAGAGCGATGTAATTACGTCATGACGGATGGCAGACTTCTGCCTTATCTCACCGTTCATGAAACTTTGATGACAGCCGCGAAGTTGAAATTGCCAGAAGCCTCTAAAGTGGAGCGAGCTGCTCGTGTCGAGCATGTGATGGGTGAACTAGGACTATTGCGTTGCCGTGACACTTACGTCGGTGGCGAATGGAAGAAGGGAATCAGTACAGGTGTGTGGAATGAATCTCGGATATCGATTTCAAGCTTCTTATCTGTTAGGGGAACGCAAACGTGTTTGTATCGCGATCGAGCTGCTGAGCGAGCCCTCAGTATTGATTTTGGATGAACCTACAAGCGGGCTTGACAGTACATTGGCCTGCGAATTACTCAGCCTATTGCAGCGGTTGACGAGTAATGGACGTACAGTTATTTGCTCCATTCACCAACCAACCTCTCAAGTAAGGACTTGAAGATGTTTCCGTGTCGATCACTCCTTCTTCATTCATTTTTCTCATTCATTTTCCTCATTCATTTTTCAGATGTGGAGTCAATTCGACCACGTCGCTCTTATCTCTCGTGGATCGATCGTGTATCATGGAAAAGCCGCCGATGCGAAATCATACTTTGCACGATTGGTGAGTGAGGCGTCAGTGTTGTACAAAAGATTCCTTCTCTTGTATTCCTGTTGTATCTTTTTTGTATCTATTTTGTCTTTTTTGTATCTATTTTGTCTTTTTTGTATCTATTTTAGGGTTTCGAATGTCCCAAAAACTATAATCCAGCAGATTATCTATTAGGATTGATTTCTAATATTGAAGATGAAGAGAATGCAGATCAGCTCTCTATGAGGGATTCAAGTCGTGGAAATTCAACAGCTGAAGCATCAAGCCGTCGTGGTTCGATAGATGACACCCAAACTCCCGAACTTGAAGCAGAAGGTGGAATTCTCTCTTTTCCTGCTGGTGGAATGGACACGGTGAAACTGATCAAAGCGTTCGAATGTTCGAAAGAGGTAAAGAAGAGTGAATTGAATATAGAAGTCGAGTAAACATAATAATCTGTTGTTCAGAGCGACGTACTGAAGAAACGAATTGATGTGATCCAAAATTCTATTCATGAAAATCAAGGCGTTGGAAAAACAAATCGAGTTCGTCCCGTTTCAGCAACAAAGTCGTGGTTGCGAGAAGTGCACGCATTGTATTGGGTAAGAGTGACCGCATTCCGATACGTCAAAATAATGCGGTGTTTTTTTTTACAGAGATCATTTAAGAATTCTATACGAAATCCGATAGTCTGTTGTATCATGCTTCTTGTTCAAGCGCTTCAAGGAATAATTCTTGGTAGGAGTGAATGCCATGATATCAACAATTCAATGCCAGATTCAATGATCAATACCAGACGCAAGTAGGAGAATATACATCGACTTAATGCATTCTTTCAGGTGGGATATTCTGGCAACTGACTGCCGACGTCTCCACACAGAAGCCCGTTCCCTTCGATCCTGCTGCTTTCGTTCAAAACGACTGGATTCAGCTATTCATTCATGGAATAGATGGACGGCAGCCTCTTCTTGATGCGTTGGAATCTGGAGTGGATGGAAAAGGGAGTCAGCCATTGCTGGAACTGTTGAACGACGAAAAATCAATGATGTGGTTGAGAAATACGACTACCTGCGCAGTTGGAAAAATGGTCCTGAATAGTCACGACTACCCAGATTTCGGAGTTCGCCAGAATCAACCCAAGGATCTTAACGACGAATTTATTCTGAAGGAGACTGTCGGGAATCTGATTGGTGTGTTGCAACAGCTCGATTATCAATATATGAAACGAGACATGACTGAAATTAAGAAAGATCTAGAAAAGGCGACTGACCCATCGACCTATTGGCTCGCCATATCTCGATACGCTGCGAAGGATGCTCTCAACCCTTTCATGACATGTTCGGGATATCCAGCGTTTCCTGTACAATCGGATAAGAGAAGCTTGATTACCGTTGGCGATACAGGAATTGAAGACGCCATGTACGATTTGGTTGGAGTTGGTTCAAGAGATTTTGTTTCAACATCATCTGCAATCCTTGATCGTCTACGAAGTTGTGACAATCGTGCGTGCAAGTGGATCGGCAATAAATACGACGACACTTTAAAGCTGGGAAACGATGCATTTGTCGCTGTGATGGCTGTTGTTAATATTCTAGGTGCTTTGTTCTTCATGGTTGCTAATCTAGGATTCGCGAGTTATGACGCCCTTCTCACATTTCCCCAAGAGCGTGCTTTGTTCAATCGAGAATCGGCCAACGGGTTGTATCGCACCTCTTCTTACTTCCTGGCGAAGAATCTCGCGGATTTGCCCTTCCAACTTTTCCCTTCCTTTGTCTTAATCACCATTTACTACCTCTTCGTTGGTTTGGGAGGAACTGTTGGCCAATATTTCCTCTACTTCCTTATTTGTTCGGGAATCACTTTTGCGGCTTATGGGTTTGGGTATCTGGTCTCTGCAGCATCACCCCGCCTGGAAATTGCAGTTCTCGTTGCGCCTGTTGTTCTTGTGATCTGGTTAACAATTGCTGGATTCTTCCTTCGCGATGAGCAGATACCAAAGTGGATTGGCTGGCTGTCCTACGTCTCCTTCTATAAATGGGGATTTTTCTCTTTGGTGACAAATCAGTTCCCATCTGGTGGATACTTCGGTGTTGTCCCAAATCATGTAGCAGTTGCGATGGCTGGAGTGTCCGAACCCCTCTGGCTCACGATGTTACTTCTATACGTCTTGGGGTTTGGATATCGTGTTGTAGCATTCTTGGCATTGAAGTACACAAATCGTTCAGTTGGTTTGCAATCATAAGCTTTTTTGGCGTGCTTTCTAGTTCTAAGCAAACTTGAACAGTTGCACTCATAGACGCAGTTGCGAAGAAGTTGTCACTTGAGAGCAACACACAACCACCACGCCCTCCTACTCATGAAGGCTCCCGTTTGACTCGATGGTCGAGTATCCCGCTTAAGCACTTTTGACACTTGCTCGACGAAGTAAACTTTCTTAGAGAGACAGATATTCACCCAGTCAGGCATCACATATTTTGGATGCTCTGGATTTTTGGAATTCGCTAGTACTGTGATGCCAAATTGATACATTTGTGCTTAGCGCAGTATCTGTTGTTTCTCTCCTTTTTCCTTTTCGTGTAAAATTGGTGCAGGGGAGATAGAAGTAGGACCAAAGATATTTAACAGAACAAAAAAGTTGTAGGACGAAGAAAGAGGCATCCCATAGATCACACTCACCAGTAGTACAACGCTTTTCTCTACATTGTCGTACTATTCAGAGATCCAAGCAAGCGCGGGTAAACGCGGGAGGAGTTTAACAATCTTGGGTCCTCCGGTATTTTATTTTTACTCAATTATGTCCCGAATTCCTGCGTTAACAACAAGCTGGACCAGATATAACAAGCACTATTGTAGCAGTCACTCAGATTAGAATGAAGGACGACCTGCAAGAAGAAGATTGGGAATGTTGTCTGAGCTCCACCCACAAGTTCTACGCGAGAAGGCATCAGTCGTATATAGAACGATTAGACAGCGACAAAGAGACCCTGGAATATTTGATGTCAGATCATCTGAGAATGGGAGGAGCTTTCTGGGGTTTGGGCGCCCTTGATATGATGGGTTTCTTGAACAAGCCACCTCTGAAGTCTACAGAGATGGTGTCTGAATGTTTCGATCGCAAGTCTTCGGTTTCCTCGAAAACGATAGTCGCATGGATTTCTAAGTGCTGGGATCCTCTCCGTGGAGGCTACGGCTCAAATATTGGCCAAGACGCCCATTTGACTTCAACACTAGTGAGTGGCTTCTTTTGTTGTACTTATTGGGGATGTCAGTATGCTTTGCTCATTTTAGCGATGATGAATTCTCTCGATGAAGTTCAAGTAGAACCACTGATCGCTTGGGTTCAATCCCTCCAGGTGATGTTGATCGAAGACAATCTCGTTTAAAGTTGTTCATCAGAATCCTGATGGCTCATTCTCGGCGGACGAATGGGGAGAATCAGACGGCCGTTTCATTTATTGCGCTATTTGTATATTAACAATCGTTAATCGGTTGAACTGTATCAGCACGGAAAAAGCACGCCATTGGATCATCCAGTGAGATTTGTTCACCTTGACTGTGATCACTCTCACTTTTGAATTCTTGCAGATGTCATAATCCTGATGGAGGATTCGGGAACGTTCCGGGAGCTGAATCCCATGCAGCATATGTTTTTTGCTCTGTTGGAGGTATTCACCTATATTTGCTTCTTGCCGGTTTTCCATTCCATTCCTCCAGCTTTGTCTCTTCTAGAAAGTCTAGATTTAATCGATCGGGTAAAAACACAAGAAAACACTTTTTCCAATAACTTCGAAACCTCTTCGATTTCTTCTTCTTCTATTTCTTCTTCTTCTGTTTCTTCTTCTTCTATTTCTTCTTCTATTTCTTCTTCTTCCATTTCTCCCTCCTTAATACGTCTTTAACTCTCTATCTGAACGAGTTGATTCAATTACATCCTTATTCTGTAGGACGCCGTTGGACGGTGGCTAGTCGAGCGCCAGATTCCGGGTCGATGTGGAGGTTTCAATGGACGACCGGAGAAAGCTCCAGATGTCTGTTATTCCTGGTGGATTCTATCAGCGCTGAAAGTCATTGGTGAGTCCCGAAACCCGACCAAGAACTTTTTTATTAAGACTTTGCTCTCTTCAGGTCGAGATCACTGGATTGATTCTAAAGCGCTTACAGATTTCATTCTAAGCAGTCAAGACGAGGAAGGAGGTAAATGCGCATTTCTCCTACTGGTTCAAGATTTGTTTATTTCCAGGGATCGCAGATCGTACTGGAGACATTGCTGATGTCTTCCACACATTCTTTGGGGTAACTGGTCTATCGCTTCTTGGGGCAGTCAGGGAACTCAAACCGGTTGATCCAGTGTATTCGTTGTCGTTAGATGTTGTCCGTAGAAATAAGCTACCTGGTGCCTTCTACTCTGAATAGTTACACTTTGCAAGAAATTCATTAAAAAAAGGTTCCACCATAAAAAACAGTGCTACATTTACCGATGCCGCTTTGAGTGATGGTGGTTGTGGTTGTGGTGCGTTCTCTTAGGATTTCTGGAGCGTCTTGGCGAAGAGACATTCAGCCGCTGAGCAGAAGGGGATGGTACAGGATTGTACAACGTGAACGGTGATGGAACACCTGCAAATTGGTTTGTTGCCATGACGGTGTATTGATTGCTTGCTGGTAGTGAGGGTGATGAATTGTTGAGCTGCTTGGGATGAAGAGAGCGACGAGAACTCTTGCACAGATCGGCAAACGTCCCCTTGTCTGTTACGTCACCTGACTGGATTAAATGAGAACGACTCCAAGTTGCATAGCCTGACCCCTGAAGACGCTGCGTTTGATGCGGATGACTATTCTGGTATCTCGGCGGAACTGTTTGGGAGATAAACGGTGATGGGCTGAGAAGCGAGGTAAGAGGCAACACTCCAGGGGGAGTGGTTGGAGCTGCGGGCTGTCGAGCGCGATAGATCGGCATATTTGAGAACGACTTGAGTTGCGATGATTTGGTTTGTGCGGTTTGTACAGGAAGAGAATTGCTGATTTGAAAGACACGATGTATGCTGTTGAGAGATGTTTTAGTTTGTTGTACTGGAAGTGGGGACTCGAAGGATTTCGTGTGGCGAGGAGAATGCTGGTGTGAAACGAGTTCCGGGGAGGCCGGACCTCTCTGAAGGACAAAAAATCATCCAAGCCTTTCCAGTAGACAGCCTCACCTTGCTGTGATGTCGTCTATGCTTCGATTCGTCCATGTGTACATCCGACATTTGGGGAGGACAGCTGCCAAACCGAGTGGACGACGGCACTTCTTTCTGGGGACTTCCTTCTGATAGCTCGATGGTAGAATCAGGAATTCCCCACGAAACGCGCCGGTTGGACTTTGGTCGTACATGAGGAGATCTCCGCGACATTTCGGTGTGACGCTGACTACTTGCACCGGTGAGAGGCTGACGAGTTTCGAAGCTTCCGTAATCGCTGGGGGCCGCCAAAGCTTTTCGAATCCCTCTCCGGAATTGTTTTTCAACTCGCGCTTCTAATCTTCCTCTGTCGTCGTTCGTTCCGTCCCTGTTGCTCTGTCGACCTTTACTTGTTGATGCAAGAAGCCGCTCTAAAATTTTTTTGGCCTCTTGTTCAACAACTCTCGTTATTTTCGCTTCGTCAGAATGTCTGGAACAACGATTTGATGCTCTCGGCGACAGAGTGTTGCTCCCCCCACGAGTCTCTGCGGCAGAGCGCGTCGGGCTTGATTTTCGGCGGGAATGCGCTCTTCTTGAACTCTTTCTATCTTCATTTCGACTCTTCCACGGCTTGATCTTCCATCGAGACACGTTTGGGACTTTGATAGAATCATCAGAGTAGATACGTTGTCGCGAAGAGTGCGATCGTGTTCGCCCGCCAGGAGGATCGATTGGTGAAGGATCTTGTGATTGTTGCGCGAAATTCGCAAGCATGTCATTAGAGCAGGGCCCGGAACGGAGTTTGGTGTACGCGGCTGAGTAGGCGACGACCGCAGAGTCCCATGATCCATAAACGCGCGGTAAAAGAGCGAGGTATCTGCGAGAATGGATCCGAGATATAGATATACAATATATTACGATACATAACCCCGAGATATAGATATACAATACATTAAACCTGAAAAATTCAAGCAATCATCTCAGCCACTCACTTGTCCGCGTATTTCTTGAATAGATGCGCGTTTCCCGATCGCAGCGCTAGACGCATAAGAGATGAAGCCCAAGGAAGAAGATCCGTCAATAGGGCATCACGGGAACAGAGCTGGAGAGAAGGAGATGTAAAGGATGAAAATAGGACGTCGACTCGATGACCATCCCTGAGATCGAATAGTTAGACGAATCACTGTATCAGGTATGTACCTGCACATAGTCGAAGAATTCATCTCCGTGTAAGCTTGCTCGCTCGACCGTCGGAAGACCTCGTTCCCCTCCATACCAAAGCCCAACGTAATAGCGGCTGAGAAGATAATGACATGCAGCTGTGAGCCAGTGAAGTTGTCCTAGAATTTGTTTCCCAGTTGTGAATAAATACATCAGATAATTTAACCACGCTTCAGGTGTTGGTTGAGCAAAGTTGAGATCGAGTTGCGTGTAAACTGATTCCAATGTGGCTTCAACAACTGCTGGCGTGACTGTGTCCTCAAATGTCAGCTCACACTTTGGACAAAACCAGCTGTTGTCATCCATGTATTGGATGTAAGAAGGCAACCCTTTCTTATTCCCTTCAGGAATCGATCTCTGGTTGATTTCTCGATTGACAGCATCATCCGGATTCTTTCCTCGACAATGGGGACAAAACACCCGACGTGCAGGGTCTTCCTTCGTTTCACACCGTTCGCAACAACAAATGAACAATTTGTGAGCACGCAGTCGTTCCCGCCGGAACCGCGTTGATCCGAATAAGCAATCGGTGTACGCCATCGTTACCTCGTCGTTTCGCTTCAAAGACCTGAGGGCAACGTAGCAAAGCCGCTGCCCTGGAAGGCTACGATACGATGCAGTTGGCCGGCAACTGTGATTGGCGCGCAGGCCGACAGGAAAGATCGCCCAGAGACTCTTCTGGCGAGCAGATAAAGAAGACGACGTTACTGCTTCTGCTGAAACTCCATGAGCGTTGCACTTCATGACGGAAACGAACCATTGAAATGCTTTTGCGGTTTCAGAGTCACTTGAGAGACTTTTGATCTTCTCTCGGTCGCTTTCTGACAACAAATCAGTGTGTGCTTTGACAGTTGAAAGGGTTTCCAGCTCAGAGGTTGATAGCCTTCCAAACCGGTTGAACATTCCGACCATATCAGTCGGACAGACGAACAGCGGACTCTCGACAAGAATGACATCGCCAGCGCCGATGTTCATATTGGCGAACAACCCGTATCCTCCATAAGAATCAGGGCGGACTGACACCTTCGAGATGGATGGTGTTCTCATGTGATTGACTATCCTGTAGACCAGGATCACGGTTGCATGTCGAATGCTCTATCGTGCCAAGGGACCAGGCCAGAATATTTAGATTGGTATCTCATTGTATCAAAACACAATAGCCGTCTATTCTCGAATTATCTGTCCATTCTCGGATTATCTGTCTCTTCTTGAATTATCTGTGCGATTCGACTATTCTTGAAAATGGGGTGGACTTGATGACAAGAGAAACAGATTCAATGATTCCAGTAGACGCGCAGAACAACTTCGAAAACTCTCTTGAATTTGTTTCTGAGAAGAAGAATCGTAGTTGAGGACTTTTGATGATGCAACAAACCTGGAGATGGAGGGCTCTTGCTGTGCTATCGAACTGGAGAGTGCAGCGATGAAGGCCCAGTTTCTCTTCACTTCACTGACAGGCCAGTTAGCAACAGTGTGTGTCGTTGAACTGTGAAACAGAAATGGTTGTAAGAGCATCAAGTATGACGCGAAAGCTATTTGACGCATTTGAGCCCGAGTTCTACTGGTACCTTCGGATCACTTGCGATACTTCCTTCTTTGGATCAAAAAGTCGGCGATTGGGTGTGTCCACGACAAGCAAGGGAGTTCTAGCTTGTCCTTCGCTTGGCGCTGCAGGTGCTACTTCTGGAGCTACTGGATACGCGTGGTATGCTGCGGAGATGACTGCTTCGACTTTAGCTTCAAACTTGGTACTCAGAGGAGGAAGGCTCCCAATCCTTACTGCAAACTCGGGTGGAATCGCTGCAGGATTCCCTTCAGCAATGAAGTCAATGTGAAGCTGCGTTGGATCCCCTCGGCTGGTTGAACAGAAGAGGATGCTAAAGACGGGCAGGATTTCCGAAACAGTCGCATGGTATTGGTGTTGAGAATGGGGGGTGAGGAACAGAAGAAGCTCTGAGTGAACAGCAAAATAGCGCTCGACGAATTCCTGAAAAGAATACATTGGTGGCAGATTCCAACAAGAAGGATTTGATTCGTCAAGAGCCTACTTGATTGGGTTGAGCTGTGTGTTGATTGATCCGACCGCGAATTAGTGTCAATTGAAGATTTAGGGGCTGAAACGAAGGTGGAGACTTTTGGTGATGAGCGGCAGAACTGAGTGTTTGATCGGGAGCAGTCAGACTTTTCGGATCTGAATATTCTGAAGAATCAGTTGAAAACTCAGATGCGGTCGAAAAACTTCTGAACGGTCTTGAAGATGCAAACGCGAGACTGTCTTCGAGAACTCTCGTCGAGGAGGCGTTCAGGAGACTGCCGTCTCCGGAACTGTCGTTGGGACCTTCCTCATTATACCAGTAGGAAGGGAAGCTGCCGGTCGACAAACCTGGAGAGGAAGCGAGTCGAGTTGGGAATGTTCCAAAACCGAATTTGTTGATGATCAGGAAACAAGGATTCTCGAAGATCTAAAATAGGACGACGCGTAAGATGTCGCAATGCACGCCAAAAATTCGGAACAGAAGAGCCCCGTTTCGCTGATGACAGACTTGGATCATTTGCTTGCTTCAACCGATCAGTCGGAGCATCCCTCATCATTCGCGTCTCTGACTCATTCGCTTCATCCGGAGATGGAGCCTCCCTTGAGGGAGCCTCCTTTGAAGAAACATCCTTTGAAGAAACATCCTTTGAAGAAACATCCTTTGAAGAAACATCCTTTGAAGAAACATCCTTTGAAGAAACATCCTTTGAAGAAACATCCTTTGAAGAAACATCCTTTGAAGAAACATCCTTTGAAGAAACATCCTTTGAAGAAACATCCTTTGAAGAAACATCCCCAGAAGAAGGCTCGTTTGCAGAAGCCTCCTTGGCAGAAGCCTCCTTGGCAGAAGCCTCCTTGGCAGAAGCCTCCTTGGCAGAAGCCTCCTTCTTGGAACTAGAACCCTTCCTTTCCGGTGTAGCCCAGAGATTTTCTACTGAGATATCCGCTAAGATTGGTGGATGAAGCAATTTTGTGACAAGATCTCCAACTGATTGATGAGTCCCGACAGGTTTATCTGAGCGCAATCTGACACAAATCGGACAAATGCAATGCGATAAATTGGAAGCTAGAGACAGGGACGTGGACGACACTGAGCGATGCGGCTTCAAGCAACCAGGTCCAGGAGACGATCGATGATTTTCTTGAAACCAATCAAGTTCTAATGGCGACGCTTCATTGAGTTCCCGATTAAGAATGCACTTGATCCCATAGACATCGACCATCGAAGTGGGAGAACTGAATTTAGGGACAGAAGAGGAGGATGAAGAAAGTTCCGTAGCAAGTCGATAATTTTCCACTCGTTGAAGAACGCAATGAAAGACTTCTCTGAGGGAATAGCGGACTCTTCTAATGATAAGGAATGACTGAAATGAGAAGAGTAATGAGATCGAGGAGTTGAGGCAATGAGGGGCGATCTATAAAGGGACTTACCTGGAGCGCGTGTTTAAGCTGTTCTCTTAATGGAAGTTGAGTGACAGGGGTGAAGAGAAACTCCGAAGCATCGCCACCCGAAGTCCCAGTAGAAGAGGTTGAAGGGGATTGGGGGGTTGCTAATAGAGCATCTGGATTGAGAGCCCACATCTCGAAGGGCGGGAATGGAACACTACGAGAAGCATCAAAACCAAACATAACAACGAGCATAGCAGACAGCAACGAGCAGATAAGGCAATAAGGAGCGTTGACGGTCTGCTGAGCCTCACCGGTTGACCCTCCACTCATCCCAAAAGAGAATTAGAACTTCGGGAGCTGGAAGCCTCGCAGCGTTGAGACTGTCCTGCAATTCTTGCCCCGCAACAGATTGAACCTGAGAGTAGCGCGAAGGCTATTGGAGGAATCAGCGTTGGTCTGCCTCACTTGCTGAAGGCGTAAATCGATACTAGAAAGTAGGCCTCGAAAGTTGAGAAGAAGCTGATGGGCTGAAGGGCACGATGCTGGGGAATAGGGATTGACTGGAGCTCGATCAAAGATCTCAGAAAGCTCGAGAAGGACTTGGATTCCCATGGACTGCATTCCGATGACAATACAGTAACACAGAGCCCTGAAAAACAGTCATGTAAGACTCAGAAGAACTGAATTGAATAGAGTGAGGAATAGGGAAAGGGTTGCCAATCATGATTCGATAGGGACGCCCGACCTTAGGGTAACAATCCGGAGGGTCGTGAGGCGATAGAGGGAAGAAATGAGGAGCCAGAACAACTCAAGTGACAAATCAGTAGAGGATTCCTTGGGTGTCTCTAATGAATCATGATCTTGGCTTGATTCCATCGCTGGTAACCATCTCCGTAAAAGAGTGTGATCTTCATGTGATAAAGTTGAATCGATTGCGCTTCTATGGAGCTTCGATTTTGATGGAAGTAAACGACAAAGTTGGAGGAAGGCGATCGTTGACTTGAGACCCGATGACGGAGAGAGTAGATCTAACGAAAAGCAAGACGAAGTCATGAGAAGAGTAAGAAATGAAGCAAGAGCCATTTTCGTGGAGTCGCCGATTGAGTCACTCTGAAAGCCGTAGTGGAATAATGAAGACGACGGCATGCCTCCTACTTGAAGCAGTTGAAGCACTTCGTGGCGAACTGGATTGTCTACGAGTGACAAGATCGATGGCAAGCTGGGAGGGGCTTCAGCCTGCTGAACAGTGGAAGACGACTTCGCATCCCGTCTATCTTGCTCTTCATCAAAGCGCACTAAAGCATTAAGAGTTTCGCGGAGATGTGGAATGGAAGAAGTGGAAAGAGCAAGACGATTCTGGTACCGACGATGATGATGTCTTGCGCGTTTCCGATGGCGTCTTGTAGAATCCCGTATCGCTGAAAACAAGATTGATGTGCCTGGTGCAAGAAGCGTACGAACCTCTTGGTTTTTGGTAGTTGTCGTTGGAGGGACGCCGACTTCGGGGGCGATCATAAAGAAGTCGATACCTGAACGCACGGCAATGAGAAGGGTTGGATCCGTATTGTACTGACGTGGAGGGATCCGCGAGAGCTGGAGTTCCAACGAAAGACATCAACCAACGTGGAATTTTTGGACAAAGAAGAACGATCGCCGTGATAAGCTGAGGGATCCCTAAACTTTCCTGTACCTGATCCAAGGACAACTTGTATTGCCCGTCAATCCATTCGTTACCTCAAATATTTGGGATGTCAACAATAGAGTGAGAAGAGGATCTAGATGACGCCCAGAGAGTTCAGGCGTGCTTGCGTCTCGAGCTCCAGGATCTTGCTCAGCGACCAGACGGAGAACCTGTTCTTCACTCTTTGACTCATTCTCTAGAGGAGGCAGACCCTCCGGCTCGATTATAGCTGAAGCAGCCTCTTCTGGATCAGCAGAAGCGAGAAAAGCATCCTCAGGTTGATTTGTCTCTGAGACGCCACCATTGTTGCTCAAATCGCCACCACTAGACTGGTCTATGGGAGTGACGGACTCTCCACTGGCTTCTCCACTCGATAAGGACGACTGGCGAGGAATATCAGATGCAGTTGCCTCTTCCGAGGGAGAAGCTGGCTGGTTCAATCGCAACTGCTTCCGACTTTCATCGCCTTCGACTTTTGTGTTCGGTGAGTCATTTGACCAGGCAGCAAAAGGCAACAGCGAACCAGAGAGGACAGGGAGCAGCGCGAATCGGAGCAACCGATCGCATAAGATCTGAATAGAGAAGTGAAATACAGGGAGAGATGTAAGCGACGCAAATACCTCATTGATTTCAGGAACGCCCAAGCGATAAATGTCGTGCAAATACAGCAGGAAATCCTCATGCTCATCTGAGAGTGACACGTAATTGATTCGATACAAACAGAACGTACTCAAGAGTGACTTGACGCCGCTAACATCCGCATCTAAGAAGAATCGGAAATGAGAATGAGAAAACAGTCAATCATGGGATGAGTGGCTCACGACCAAGCTGAGCCTTCCTTATCGCAATGGCAAGCCAGATTTCCCTCAGGTAACAAGCCTGAGGAATGGGAACTCACTTTAGAACAAATATGGGATTCGGACGACTAACCAAATGGGTGAAAAATGACGAGCGACGAACAACAAACTCTCTACAAGGTGCGTCGTCAACTGAGAAGCAGGCAGAGAGCGCTGATGGACGACTTATGATCTAAAGCCCTACTCTGGAAAACATTCAACGTGATGGTACGAACATGAGTGCGAACCATGCTGTCACGATGTGCTATGTAACGAGCAGCCTCAGAATAGAGTGGAAAATCCGGCGAGCCCTGAAATACAGGATTCATGCAAAACAGATGACAATTCTACACGCATTACCTCATTGTAGAAAAATCGGAGTATTTGAGGTGAAAGACACAGAGAGATGCTCTTCAGAAAAGAAACAAACCAAGAGACGAGATCATCACGGAAGTCATCCTCCGTCTTGCTGTAAAGTTGGGACTGTGGGGTTCGACTGGTCTTGTCGCGACGAAAAGCGAGTCTGCCTGAAGCTTGTGATCCGTTGCGAGATGATGACGCATCCTGGTGATCCGGTGAGCCGCTGAGATGTTTGGAATGTCTTCGTGTCCAATCAGGCATTGGGGTGACATGGTTAGAGATGAAATTGTAGCACCGAGGTTCTAAGGCAAACTCCATATAAGAGGATGACGAAATTAACTTGTTAATTTGGTTGTTACTGAAAAGAAAGACTGAAAGACGGAAAGATTTGATTGTATTGCGTGGATTCAAACTCACAAAGGGAAGTGGACTGTCCTATATTCTGGGTTAAGAGATTCAGTGTTTGGAATATCTGAACTTTGAGATAATCGCTTGTGAGGGTCGGGCGGAAAAACAATTGAACAAGTGTACCAATCACATTTGCTTCACAGAAAAGGCTGAAAGAACGGAAAACAGTCCATGAAGTGAAATGAAGGAGACTTACGAAAAGAATGTTTCATCGTGGTGTTGATCTCCCCATATAAGATGCTCCGTCATCAGTCGAATGATTTCGATCAGTTGGAGTTCAATCGGCGAAGGTGCTAAGAAACAGAGAATTGGTAGGATACGTAGCTGTGAGAAACTTACAAAGTGGGGCAGCTGTCCTCCCCGACGCATGGGATTCTCCTAACAACTGTTCTTTCAAACGAAAGAACGATTGTAAAATATCGCTGAGGAAACATTCGAATAGCAGATTATGAAGGGAGTTATTGACAGGATGGAATTGACAGAATGAAATTGATTTCTCACTTCCTTTCAATTTTTACCTGAAAGCATCACTAGAAAATTCTCGTGGTTTTTGACTCAGATCCCCCGATCTTGAATCCTCCTTGGACATCCACGCACTCCATAGCCACATCATTCCCCAGTAAGCGACCTCGTTGAAACGACTATCATCTTATCCGAGAAGACCTGTTGAATTCAAGCATCAAAGGCATAGCGGGATAAAAAATCTGAAGCATTGGGGCAGAATTCAGTCACAGATGCCTCGCTGAGACACTGACGTTTCCTTTTTATGTTCTTGTAGTTCATTCGCTTTTCTACATGGCGTTCTTTACCCCACGAGTGAGCTCAGTTTCTTTGAGCTCAGTTTCTTTGAGCTCAGTTTCTTGAAGGTTCAGTATTGTTCATATCTGCGCTCAGATCGTTTTTAGGTACAATTCTTTCTCCGCTCTGGCTGCGCGTTGTTTTGCGTCCAGTAAGCATTTTTCCTTCAAGAGCGGTTTCATCTATCTCCAATCTCAGAGGGAAAATGTTATTACACTAAGACGCATGAGTACATCTCCCCCATCTCAAACACTGTGGCGCGTGTTGGAATAACTTCTGTAGCGCTCGAGAAGCTTGGCGAGGTCAGTTTTGGATTCATTTTCAATACTCTCACAGACGGATTATCAGGTTGTGTTTGTTGACATTCCTTCAATTGGATCTCCAGTAAAACAAGGGGAGGATATCGCGAATCTAGAATCAGTCAAGGCTGTTGGAGAAGTCTTCTCACCAGGTTAGCCACACGCACGATCCATTCTGCTTGTTTGATTGATTTGAAATTTCGCTGCCCCTTCTATTGTGGTCCTTAGTCAGTGGAACTTTGGTTCGTGCAAATCCAAAAATCACTGAAAATAACGAAGCTTCTCTTGAACTTATGAATTCGGATCCAGAAGGTGAAGGATGGCTGGTGGAGATTCAAGTCCAAGATGCCGACGAACTGGCACCAGAAACAAATCCCAATCTGGTGGATAAAGCGGCTTATTTAGAGTGTTGTGATGCCGATGATGATCATCATTAGATGTTGAGTTTTTGTCTTTTCTCAGGATGTTTGATTTTGTTTTTTTAAAAAACTAAAGGCCCAGTCACATTATTGCTCGTCGAGATGTTCGTCGTGTTGTTCGTGCACTCGACGATTCGCTAGTTGCGCAATCCAGCCCTTCGTATCGAATTGGGGGTCAAAACCGCCCAAGGGAGAGTCGACAGACGCCCAACTTGGGGAGTGTCGTCTATAGAGAGATGCTAAGCGAGATGAGAACAGCCCCATGGGATCCCTATGTCCCAATTCGGGCGCGTTGTCTCTTATTAGTGCATGAAATGTATCGTAGTTGATCCACGTTTTCCATCGAGTCCCATCATCGCTTGGCTCATCAGGCGTCAGTTGAAATTCATTAGAGGCTAGAAGAACGCTATTGGAATGCAAGTGGAGGCTTGCAATCTCCCACTGCTTTTGATCATTCCCTGAACCTGAATTGCCTTTTAATGCATCGATCAGCTTCTGACCAAATGTTAGTATGTCTTGACCAGTAGGACAGTTATTGATGGTAAGGTTTGCCTCCTTGATGCTTGGAGTCGGTCCGGGATATGTGAAGGCCTTGATTTCAACGAAATCTGGATTCCCTAAACGAACGAGTTCAGCATAACCCTGCGGATACACAACTGAGAGTCAGTCTGTTCGGCACCTCGTTTACCTCGACGTCCTTATCATTCCATCTTTTGACGACCGTCAATCGCGCGACAGTGCGTTCCGTGCGTTGACTGAGATTCATCAGTGACTGTCTCAGTCGATCCCAGTAGTCTTTGAACAGAGGCCGTCCGATGAGTTTGAGTGTTACTGGATCTGGAGCATCGACAGAAATGTAAAGCTGTGTCACCGGAGTGACGAGACCATCGATAGACTCAGGGTGTTGGCCATTTGTGACGATGAACGAGCTGATGCTTCTATCGTGCAACATCTGAACAAATTCATTGATGTAGGGATAAACGATGGGCTCCCCAACCAAGGAAAGGGCACAATGTCGCGGATTCATTGCTTCTTCATAGCGCTCTTTTGTTGCCCCTACAAGGCCCTTCAATGGTTTTATCATCAATCGGTGCGTTTCAATAGCCTTCTCAATCAACATATCTGGCGGATCGGGTTTCCTATCAACATATCGATTGAATACTCGATTGATACAAACACGACCGAGCAACGTACCATCGGGTAAAATCCTTTGCTACGGGATGCGTATGATGTCGCCAACAGAACACGCACCGATTAGCACAGGCAAGAAATGTCGTTGTTTCCATGCAGCGATGAGATTCAATTCCATAGAAAGTGTGTTTATAACATCCACCTCGACCTGGAACGCACACACAATTAGATATCTCCGAATGCATTGGTGTTCATCACAGGTCAAATCTTGTGACCTTCATGATGAGCATCATCACCTGGGTCATCATCATCACCCCGGCCATCATCATCACCCCGGTCATCATCATCACCCCGGTCATCATCATCACCCCAGTCATCATCATCACCTGGGTCATCATTTCTTACCTTGTAGCTGTTTCTTTGTCCATCGGCAGACTTTCACTGCGCTGTGATTTCCAACTAATCCATATCCTGCTTTCGTTAAACTTGCTGACAAGCGGGGAGTCATCATTGACTTTCCCTCTTGACCACATTTGTTCCCATCATCTACTTCATTTTCTGCGGCATCTGGGAGATCTGGAAAAGCTTCCTCCGGGCGATATTCCCTAACTTTTGCGAAGGTTGTGAAACGGCGAAGGCTCTCACGCGAAAACACGCTTTGCCTCCGTGTTGACAGGTTCATTACACTGGCTATGAAAAATCACTCAAAAAATAAAATACAATTTCTTAAAACATATTATTCCGGTTATTTGTTTGACTTTCCTAAGGTCGTTAATACGTCACTCAAGACATCTCTTGCCACGTTTGCGACTTCTTTCCCAAATCTTTGAGCATCTCTTTGGGACTTCCATTCAGCAAGACACTCTAGAATTGTCGCCATATCAGGACGCTTTGATGGGTCTGGATGCAAGCAAGCAGCAATTATGGCAGAAGGGATTGGAGGAATCGAGGGATCCAATGGGACACGCAGTTCACGATCACAAGCCAAGCGGGCAACCTGAAAGAGTGGTAAACATTGATAACACTTGGAGCACTATCTCTTACCGTTACAGCATCGACACCTAGATATGGCGGGGATCTCACGAACAACTCCCACAGTGTCACTCCATAACTGTAGACGTCCACTTTTTCACTGTAGAACTTCAGGCATTCAGGGGGGCTAGGAGATGAGCTCACATCAGGACTCTGGTCGGGGCTTCGTCGTTTGTTGAGTTCGACGGTCCGACTAGAATTGAGTCTCTCAAGGTCTCGAACAACAGAACTTGCAGGTGGAAAGAGATCTATTGGAAATCCGCCACGCTCGGAGTTGAAGGCAGCACCCCGGCCATCAAACTCCATCTCTCTATTAAACATTTCGGGTGCCATCCACTGAAGTGTACCAACTGACGCTGTCGCATATTCCAACATTTGTCTTCTTGATTCTGCCAACACTCCCCTTGCATGTTCCACATGAGTACCGATGCGACTGATGGATCGGAATCCAGAAGACGCTTTCCGGAAAAACGAGCTTCCCGCAGAACCCAATGACTGGAGCGGCTGTGAGGAGCCTTGAAGAAAGTCGACGATGGGAATTCTGCTCAATGGCCTCCGATTCTCTGCTACTTCGTTGGTTCCGACAGAAGCGAGAAGATACCGGCGTGAGAGCTGGTTGTGCTGGGAATTGACTTGAAGGTCTTGCGGAAGAGATTTAACACATTCGAAGTCGCATAGCTGAACGAAACAGAAAATTATAACCACACGACGCGAAGAAGTCAGAAAAACTGCTCGATGCATCTTAATCACCTTTGCTGTGACTCCTCTCCCCCACAAATCCCCTCCTGTTAGAAGTATATTTGATGATTTGACATCGCGGTGCACGAAGGTGGATTCGCCCCGACGATGCAAGAAATCTAAAGCAACCGCAACGTCCGTGGCGATGTTTGAGATATCTTGGTGAGATAAGTGAACAGAGCTGAGAAATCGAGATCTTGCATTGATGGGTGGAGCTATGATGAATACCTTTCATGTAACAAAGACCACAAGCTTCCCCGACTCGCTAATTCAGTGACCAAAACGACGAGGGGCCCTCTAAAAAAGAAATATTCGATAGAGAGAAAAGAGACATTGAAGTCGCAAACCTGATAACCGCTCCCATGAAGAGCAAGACGTTCGGGTGGCGTAATTGCTGGTGGATGAAAATTTCGTATAATCGACTCTGCAACAAAAATGCGTCAGAATGTGTGATGCAGCTTAATCCGTAGGCCTTATAAAAATATATAACATAGAATTGAAAGAATCTTGAGTGAGGGATCTATCTTCTCTTTACCTTCAATTCATCATCTGAGGATTGATTCACGATTGAGATTTTTAATGCAACTAAAGCACAGCCATAGAAACCAACATACGACTTCCGAGTTGATGTGGGAGGAAGTAGAGAGTGCGATGGAAGGACCTTCAATGAAGGATAGACATTTATCATCACAAATATTTGTCACCATAAATATCTCTTCGACAAGTCTTACATCAAGTATTGATAATTGACTCAGTTGGATTTCCCAATTTTGCGGGGGGACGTCAGGGAAATTCTGTTCACCATACACTCTGATAAAAGCTTCCATTCTCAATCGAGCCATTCTTTCCTCTTGATCATTGAGAGGACTCTGGCTTGTTGATTGCCGTGAAGTTATCAACTGATCCAAACTCTTCCCAGCAACAAAATTATCTTTTAAATCATTCATCATCTTCCCGCACAGACAGTCCGCACCACATTTCATCCACTGGCTCACCAACGCTCTTCGCATCGAAATCCATCCCCGAGGAACTTTCAATCCTCTAGAGCGCCGAAGCGACCACACTGTTAGATTTGGAAATGCGTCCATATCGAACATTGCTGAGTCTTCCGCAAGGTTGAAATGCTCGATGAGCTTCTGTCGTAATTCGAGGAACACCTTTCTAAGTTGACTCACAGAAGTGACTGTCGAACGTTTTGCGGGTGAGACGCTATACTCGGCTCTCAGCAGATAATTTTGCCAGAATTCAGATGCTAATTGTCTGAATGATTCAAATTCAGCAATGAGTCGTTTAATCTCTAGAAGGGGTTCTCGTTGCCATGCTGGACCAGAGAGCTTCGGCAGAATCGACCACTCATCAATGGATTCTTCAAAGCTTGTCCCAGTACTGCTTTTCATGAAGCTTCGTTGTCCGAACAGAGTGACATTATCTGTCTTCACATCTTTTGCTAAATCGTTCCAAGCTTCCTTCATTGCGGCGACTGCTTTATTGTTACTCAACGCTGTCCACCACTGTTGGTCACTTCCATTCGAAATGGTAGATGGAGCTCTTTTCAGTTGAGCTCCAATTGGCTGCAGAAATGCGTGACGTTTTGCAGCTTTCATATTTTCACTTCTATTCTGTGTGACCGATCTCAGCAAGGTGTCACTTTTTGGGATATTCTCCACAGTCGATACGACAGTTCCAGGAGTGTCTTTCATACGCGGAACCGACATCCTCGCGGTATCTCGACTGCTCGTCATCGAAATATCTTTCGGAGATCCTTCGAGAGTTTGCTTATCGACAAAATGGGCGAGGACATCCAATGTTGATGGAGTCGATGCTGTGGTTTCTTCAACGCCCCACCTTCTCCAGAATTCATTCACTGCGGGTGACGCGTTCCGTGGAGCGTCAGCATGTTGCACCACTTGTTCCGGTTCAACAGAAGAAGCACGGACTGTGATCTTGTGTTGCATCGACGACAGATTGAGTTTCGGGACTACACCTTCAGGTCGATTGACACCTTTTTCAATGATCTTCATTTCTTTTAGCAACGACATAACAGCCAATCCAGATAGAGAAAGTCGAGCTCCGATGATTTCCATTCTCTGATCGAATTCTCCGTCATTCAAAAATCCCTCTCTTATCCACGGTTCGTCCCACCGCCTCAGGTAAAGCCCACGTCGTTCCGTTCCTGGTTTCTCAGGCACTGGAAGGGTTCCCCACATCCATATTGACCCTGAGCTTAACGCGCCATTGAAGCCTTCCGAACAAACAAGCACTCCACCATCGCCCACAACTTCTAATTGAATAATCGGGAAAGTTCCTATCTCTTGAAGAGGAACATCCAACGGAATTCGTGCATTGATTTCAGAGAACGCCCTTCCTAATTGGCCGACTGTTGTGTTCCATCCTGATCAATCAGAAAAGCACTAAGAACTTAAACGCAGCAGGCTACAGATGATCGGCCTCGAAATCAATAGATGTAGTGATCTTCATTCGACCAGCGCAACTCAACTCACCCCACGTTAAAAGACGGCTTCTCCGTGTTTCTTGATTCCTTAGCAAAATTGCGTTGAAGCCGTTGCCTGCCCCACAGTCCTCAAAGTCCCAGATCTTCGAAATGTCCGCGATCTCTACTTCTTGGACTTTTTCCTGTCGCCATTGGAGGATTTTCCTCGAGACTAAAACCATCAACGTGTGATCGAATCCGCCTGGGAAAGTAAACAGCGAATGTTCAGGAATGTCCCAATCCCTCTTTCATTCAATACGCGACTCACACGCGATACGTAGCGCGGGATCTTGCGTTCTAATTTGAATCGGGGTATTCGCCTCATTAGAACTGAGGGACCAAATATCGCCACCAGACGTAAGAAACGCTGTGTGACACGCCCCACATGAAATCTACAAAAAAGTCAACTCCAGTGACAGACGCCGCCTAGAATGCTTACATATTTGATACGTGGAGGAGTCGCCATCGGCCAATTCAACGGCATCAATGAAGAAGAGGAATCTGAGATTAAGAACTTAAATCGACTTCCAAGAGAGCGGCTTACTGGGTATGCCACTCCATGTGAACACAGTGCCACTCTTAGTCAAGCAATACGATTCTATGCTTCCATCATTACTCTTCCACGTCGACGCCAAGGAAGCAATCGCCGTTCCCGAGGATGACGCGTCGGTTAAAAACGAAATCTCTACTGAGGGAAGTTCCGTGAACGTGGAGCGCCTGCGGGTCTTGAACGATCGTCCAGTTCGATCGATTTCGCTGTCTGATGATTGATCGTCTGGAAGATCGAAGCCAGAGGTTCGTTCTAGAGCGCCAAGAAAGTGTTCTGCAGGGCTGACTGAAAGCCGTCGACGTTGAGAGGGAAGGGTGGGGACTAAACAGGGAAACGCTGACGGGCTTGGGATCTCGAAAAAAACACGCTGCGACTCCGAATCGATCGTAAATGGGATCCTGAATTCACGACAACGATTGAAGTCTTCGGGGTTGACGGAGTATGGGGCTGAAAGAAATGAGGGCCCATCGGAAAATGAATTTCTGGAAAGAGATAGAGGATGGAAGGGGAAGAGTAACACATTTTACTAACGTTTCTATCCAGAGCTGCCAAGACACTTTGATGAAATCTGGAGATGGGAGTGATTCATGAAGTTGGACGCCTGATTCAATTGGAGACTTTCTTGTTTCTCTTTGGGGGGATGAGAGTTCCTCAAACAAAGACGCCATCTAAAAAAAGAGCTCTCTCGTCGGAACAACCTTAAGAGAAAACGAATATGAAAAACAGATGGGATTGACCACTTTGACATCAGAAACCTGAAATCATGAATGGATCCACATTTTAAGATCTCCATCCAAACAATCACGTCATCAATCTATCATGAAGCAAATTATCAGGACCGTTGAGACGACATCTGCCAAAAATGACACTGCTAAAAAATGCTGCACTAAAAAAACAAGAAGATATCCACAATAATAGTGCTCTCTCTTGTCCCAATTCCTTTATCAGTGTTTATAGTTTGTCCCAATCCCCATCATCGGTGTTTATCTTCTTCCTCGATTTCCAATGATTCCCCTCAAGGGAAGAGCTAGAGAGTAATGATCGCTAATGTCATTGTGGAGAATGTACTGCAGAATAAGAAACAAGCATACTTTCAACACGGTCGAGCGCGAAACTGACTTTCCCTTTCGCTGGAACAAACCGCGGCAATGTCCGAAGAACGCTGCCTTGCCTAACAAAACCAACAACGTAGAAAGAGATGTAGAGTAATCGAAGACAGACCACTTATTGCCCGTTTTGAACTCAAACGTCTCTTCAAACAATCGACGACCCTCCTTCTGCAAACGCGTTGTGCTGCTAGGGATCCTTTGGTGCTCACCAAATTTTCGACTTTGCGAAAGTTCGTGTTGCCGTCTTCCTCATCGCGTCCCCATCGACAGTAAAACATGTGAGCATCCCCGGTATTTTTCTCTAAGAGCTGAAACAAAGTGCTCGGCATTGAATGCACTGGCTCACTTGCATCAAGAAAAATTGATGCGAGTTAAAGCGGTCCCCGCGAATAAGATGACAACTCCACTCAGTCCGTCCCCAACAAAACACCTACAAAGCACGCATCATGTTACGAGAGATGAGTACGACTCACGTGGTATTTTTTCCGATGAGGGAAGAAAGAATCCACTGGAATGGCTTCATCGGTGGATTTTCTGTCAATGTCATCGTTATCAGATTCAAATGGTAGCTGCGTGTTCATCGGAGAACAATGTTCATCGGCAAGGTGAGAAGCTAAAAACAGAAGAAGGAGTATGGAGATGGTCCTAAGAGTGTGTTTCTGATGGTTTCAGGAAACCGTCTCATACTTCTCACCGATAGTCGCAGGACTCAGTCGTTGATGGTCTGCGGGGTCTTCGTCATGGATTTGGCGTCTCTGAGCTGCTGCTGCGTGACCGACGAATCGATCAGTGCAAGTAAGACAGCGTGACGGGGGAACATAAGAACAGTTGAGAAGCTCAGTATGCGATAAAGGGCGGAACTCAGGATCAAGATCAAGGCGAAGTGCATCGAGACCCTGAAGAACCAAACAAGTGACTTTCGCTTTGGCTTATAAAAAATTGTCATTCAGATATTCAACGCTTGGCCTTAGATCATTCGGCCATCTGTGCTAGATGCGTGTCTCTTACTTGCAGAACGCAAATAGCGAGACGTCGATCTTGTGGAGTTGCGAATGGAGATGGTGGCGATCCAGAAGATGATTGTTGAAGGTGAGAAACAGGAACGACGGATAAGACCGCACGATAATCTTCAAGGTCTTCCGGATTTGCTCGTGAAAGAATAAAATCTGAAATGGCAGGTGAAAGATGTTCATGAATCTCGCGTACCTGTATGCCAACGTCCCGAGTGTTGGTTGTCGTCCCATTCCGGAAACGCAATTCGCAAAGCAACGAGACGAGGAAAAAGTCGCCGCTTCAGGGATTGAGATTCCTTTGGGGAGCGTCGCGCCGAAGGGGAGTGAGAATGCGATGTCACCTTCGTGGACGGAACGACATCTACATGAGTCTCGGCGTGTTGGGAAGTATCTCCTAGAGGGGAACAGTGGGCCGACGTGACGACCCCTCGACGCGACTTGCCTTCCTGGTACAGATTCGATTGTGGAAATGCATCAATGGGAGGAGGAGTTTGTAGAAGCTGTGGCTGTTCGAATTCGTGGGAAGTGTGTCTGTCATCAACATGAGATGTATATCTAGAATTTCCATATTCTTGTGAAGAATTAAAATGCTGGCCCCCTTCTTCCATCATTAAATCGTTTGAACTCTCCTCAGTGATAGAGTACATCGTCCTCTACAGTCCCAGAGGCAAAAAAGTGTCGACGTTAAATTTGTGCGAGAAATCAGCAGAAAATAACGGAACAAAAACTAGCGACGCTCGCGACGATCCCGCCGCGGACTCATTGATCGATCTTTTGGTCTGTCGTTCTTCGAGTCTCTTGGACTGCGATCATACTGACTCGGGCTGTTATTATGGTAACGACCTCGGTCATTGTAATCCCGTCGACTCCCATAATAATCCTGCTGGTAGCCACCACCATAAGATCCGCGACCTCTGGGATCGTAATTTCCTCCCTCATAGCGACTTCCGTAACCGCGGGATTCGCCGCCTTGGTATCCATAGGAAGACCGACCACCACCTGAAAGAGATATGGGTGGAAGTTTTTGGGACACAGCTCCGGCATTGCTCGAAAAACCGTCATTTGTGATAATCGCGTCAACATACCCGGAGAATTCCACCATTGACGGTCATTGCGTCGTCCTCCGTAGGGGGCTTCTCGAACGACTTCGTCCACGATAGTAATTCCGATTAGATCTTCCGCTTAACTTTTCATCAATACGTTCCAACACCAATTCCTTCGCATGACGACGTCCATTACTATCGTGGCCGAAAATCAACAATTTCTCGTTGTCGCGTCCGCGGCTCGTTCCGTCGAGGAAGATGAATGTTCCGCTGATGTCTTCAATACGTCGCAATGAGCTTCCTTTGCTTCCAGTAACGTATGCAACGCAATTTGTCGGAACCTGAACGACCATGCAATCCCCTCGTCCTTCATCAACGACGTGAACGTAGTTGGTACGTTGGGCACACAGCCATTGCAAGTATTCGCGGGCACGCTCTCGTTCACATTTATTTCCTACAATCGCGAAAATAACATCATCATTACGTTGGAATCCGTAGAGAATGAATTCTAATGGACTCATTCACATAAACCATCCATTCACATAAATCATCACATCCATTATAAATATCCATTGACATCCATTCAAATAAACAATCCGTTCACATAAATAATTCACCTTCTGCTTCACTACTTACCCGAAACGAACGCAATCCTTCCAACATATTCAAGAATCGCCCCAGATGCGCGAGCAAGTTTTTTACGTGTTGCTCCCTCTTTCCCCAAAGCATAAGAATAATCCTCTTCCTTGATTGGGACTCTGTCTGTCCCAAAAGCATCCGATTCGTCGATGAACTCACTGAGAGAGAACAGGAAAGCGCATATTGGGACATTGTTTGACTTGGTTAATTCATGGATACAAAGGACCAGGGATACTCACGTGGTGTCTTTCGTGTAGTGGCCAGGCATTTTCTGTTCAACTGCGCTCATCACCTTCAACTCTGCTCCGCGACGCTTCCGTTCACTACAGAACACAAGATCACAAAAATGCGACGACGAGATTTTCACGACTGGGCAGCTTAATATAGCGGACGGTCTCTAAATACTGGATTGCACATAAATCTGAATCCAACACTATGGCGCACAGAGTATGACAACCTCACGTGACAACATACGTGTCGGAATCGTGGAACATGAAGTGAAGCATGAAGGTACATGGAGATCGCGATGGAAAATCACTCTCGTAGAAATGGCGTTGAGATGCCCGCATATACAGCAAGACCAGCATAGGAAGGTCTTCTTGTTCTAGTTCTAGAATACGACGACGCGACTGTTCATGGAGACGACTCAACTAGACCTTGACGGTGCTAACTCGAACTCTAGTAGGTAACTCACTCGGGCGCGAAGATGGCGAGATTCTCAAATTCTCCAGTGCTTTCAGAACGCAGATCCGTAAAAAACATTAAAGTTCCCCATTCTTCTTCGATGGATCTAAGACCTTGACCTTTCCGACCCGTCACATACCCAACGCACTCGTGGGGAACCTTCGATCAAACGTCAGATGAGTCCAGAGAATAGATCCATTAACAACTTACTTTAATGCAAGTCAAATCATCTCTGGTTTGTTGGTCTGGTTTCAGTCTGACCGGGCCAACACGCTGTTGCATTACAAAATCAACATATAATTTCGCTCTATCTCGAGCCTCATCAGTCCCGCGAATCTCCAAAATAGTGCGACCTTCATGTTCTTTTATATTCAACTCAGCACCGCAAACGCGTGACAGTTTCCTCTTGGTTCTTCCACCAGCACCCAAAATGAATGATGCATCTTCGTCGGCTATGTTCACAATATCAACTCCCCTTTGCCCCAAATGACTTCCACCCCTTCGATGACCGCGCGATGATGACCGGCCCCTCTTACTGAATTGTTGGCTGCTGCTGCTTCGGGACCTCTTTCGCTTGGAGCTTCCAGAGCGACCGCGCCGTTCATCGTCCTGAGCTTCTCGTCCGTCGAAGCGACGCCCTTGGGGAGAACCAGAGCGCGATCTGTCTTCGTCCTTCATTGTTGTGTCTTCATCAAAAGGTGATCGAGAGTTTCTGTGAGGCGAGCTCCGGTGCTCTGAATTCGACGTCATAAGCTTGATGAGGAATTCACGAGAAGATTGTTAACAAAATTCTCCAAAGCTCAAGAAAAAATGATTTCAGCAGCTGGAAGTCTGTTCTCCATGCCTAATGCGCTGATTTGTTGTCCCAATCCACGGAGGTCCTGATATGGTGATGAACCCCCAAGAAGAAATACGCCCAGATTCTTGGCAACTTCGTCTTGAGAGGACTTCTGATAATGGGGTGGCGTCTTGTCATGTGGGGTTCAAACATTTGACGATCGTTACTGCAGAATCACTTCGGGAAGCGCTCAAGAAGGAACCAGAAATAGCAAACCTTCAATGGAGTATTCCTAGAGATGCAGAACCCAAAGACGCGTTCCGTGCGTCTCTCGATCTGTCCCGGAATTTTTGTATAACATTGGATTTCGAAGAAGCTGTTGCTGATGTTTCAGCAAGACTAGAGAGCTTCATTGGAAAAGACGAAGCCAGTTTGCTACGTTCTGTGAGCGTAGGGTGGAGTTGTCGAACCGAACCGGTGTTTTATTTCAGAATCTTCGGATAGCCTGTTTGACATCGAACGATTTAAAACAATTTCCTTGCTTTCCTATTCTTCCAAAACTTGAAGAAGTCTACTTAAACCACAATCACATTAAAGATATTCCACTGAATTCGATAAAATCAACCGATGCGTTATCATGGACAACATCAAGTCCCAATTTGCGTCTTGTTGACGTTCGGAACAATCTTCTCGAATCCATTTCAGGATTATTTCAACTATTAGATGGTCATGCTTCGATATATCAGTTGAGTTCTTTATTAAAATTCTCTATTTTTGATCGATTTTTTCAGTTTATCTTTGTCAAGCAACCGTCTCACCTTCGATGCCCTTAGTGATTTACCAAGATGTCCCAACGCTCGTATATTAGGACTGTTTTCCAACCGTATCGATCATAGTGAAGGCGAAACTCCTCTTGAAGGTAAATAGTGAACAATTTTCATTTCAAACATTTTGGGACTTCCTAACGAGTTTTTTTTTTTGTTTTTTGCTTCTAGGGCTCATCAGATTGATAGAATGCCTTCGTGAAAAATTTTCATCTCTAGAGGATCTCTACTTGTCGGGAAATCCTTTGACGGCCAAAGTGGATTGCGACAGTAAGAATATAATTTCTATTTCGACTTCTCACTCTTCTCTGTCTCATCAGCGTATCGTGCGACTGTCTCGTCAATGATCCCTCAGCTTCGTTATCTTGATGGCCAGAAATTAGCGCGTTGTTTGCCTCAACCACAAGATCAATTCCTTCAGAAAATGCATTTCTGAAAATTCAACTGTTTCGTTCTAAACACCTCCGAAAAAAAAATTCTTCATGCCAGTCAATCTGTGCTTGCACAGCCCCGACATCCGCAATTGACGCACTCAACACTCTACACGAAGTTGGATAGATTCACTCGTTGACTAAAAAATCCCACCTTTCCATCTTCTAAGTCCTTTCTTGGTACTCTACATATACACGCTGTTCCGAAATTGGTTCCCGACGATTGGACACATCTACAATCCGACAGTCGATGCTACTCAGAAGACTGTCCGTACCTCAAACAGCACAATCTTTCAAATCCAGACTTCTTCCACTTAGAAATTAAATTTTGATCCGCATAACCCTCACGGCAACACCAATCAAAGAGCTCTTTACTAATTTCCTTCTTCTTGTAATATTGTTCGTAGATATACCTTCAGAACAAAAGAAGTTTCCGAATATTCAAACTTGATTTTCGATGGTTCGCCCACCTTGATTTTTGATGGTGAATCCTCAATATTGGCCATAAGGCTTCGCATCGTCGCTTCCCTTCATGAGGATCCCGTTCCACTTCTCGCATTTTTTGATTCAATTCTTCTAACGTCTCTTCTATTGACTCCCATCCTTCTGGTGGTTTCTGACTCTTCAATGTCCTTACTTTTGGCATTGTCGGACCAACACCAAAATCTGTGACAGAATTTTGATCAGGGATGGCGGAAAATCAATTGGTGGAAACAGCCAAGATCTGCGCTGACAGTGTGAGAGTCATAGTTCCATTATCAGGCGCTTATGATAATATTACTATGTAATAGCTCTGTTTATTGATGATTCATACACTTCATCCTTCCCATCAGATTCGCGCTGCTTTACGTCGTCGTGTTCCGTCTTCTTCTAATCCGTTACAACAATCCTCTTCACCAGTTCTGCCGTGGACTCTGTTCTCCCAACCCAATGAAGTTTCTCTAGAACGAGTTGCACCAGTGACGAATGCTGATGTGTCCAGCAGAGTTGAACATTCTCTGAGGACGTTCAGGTCAAGGAGAAAAGATGAAATGGAACGACAGAGCCAGCATTCCTGCAGCCGACGCTCCTCATCGCCGCCGCCTAAGCGTCGCGTTATCCAGAACGATGTGAGACGAAGGATTCCCTCTTCCAGTTGCGATGATGATGAAGATAATCGATGGAAACGCAACGCATCTGTGATGGGACGAATGTCGCCGAGAGAAAGATGGAGATCAAGAAGTCGACAAAGAAGAGATAGACGAGAAAGTGGCGACGGACGCGAGCGCTTAAAAGGGTTCCAACGGAGTCCAGGATTTTCTGATGTGTCCCTATTATTTCTTCAAGATTCGATCATTATCGATCAGTTTGGGAATCAGTTGGTCATTCCAATTGTTTCCGCTCATGGCTATCATTCGAAAAGTTCGTTAAACCCATCCCTATTGGTTAGACGATACAGATAAACAGTTCTTTGATTGAAGTGCTTTCAGAGACATCTTCGTGTTGGTAATAGTGTACGTGGTATTGTCCTTCAATACATCAGGTACTCTTGTCTTTTTGAGTCTTATTATCTATTTATCATCATCATCATTATCTCTTAGGCCGCTTGACGCGCTCATAGTATTGATTACAGCCATCGAGGATCTTTCGAGTCTGGGATGTAGACATTTAGGAAATTCGTCATTCATTGATTTTTGAGGCTGAAGGCGGAGCCACCCACTGCTTTGGCGAGCACAGTAGAAAGGGTTTCCGCGGAATTTTGCGTCTATCACATAGAAATACTCGAGAGGTACTTGAATGTTTTCTTTTTTCTGTTCATCTCAGAGTTTGACAAAAATAATCGATGAAGAACGTCAATTATCTTTCAGCTCTTCTATTTGCGCCCGAATGAAGTTGAAAGAACTACAACTTCTACGGGGGTTGCAGTTACAATTCCGAAGCCTGGAGTCTTCCTCCGTTGCATGCTTTCCCAATCCACTACTCGCGACATCACACGCATCGGAAGGATCTCAAATGAAAGTTCCCTCGAATCTAGTTCCAACAGAGATTTCTCAGAAGGACAAAAAATCCTCGCAAATTTAGGTGTCAGTGTTTTTTCTTGATCTCGACTCTGAGTGCCCGTCTTCCTTCAAGTTAGCGATGGGTACGGCATTGATGTACGTAGCGGGACCGTTTACGTGGCGGAATGGCGGAACCCTTTACGTGGCGGAATCGGTGTTTGGCAGTAACAACATCTTCATAGATATGCTTTTTGAACTTTCCAGGTTTTCAATCGAACTCACGAGAATTTTCAAATTCATTCTTCTTTCCTTGAAAAGTTTACTTCGGATCATTTTTCTCCGATAGAAGTTCCTCAACAACTGAATTCAGAATCTCAAGTTGACCAAGAGTGGAAAAGCTCATCCCATCCTTTAGAACATCAAAGTTTGCTTCAAGGTTTTCTTGGTTTTGCTGATTGTGTATCCAAGGATTTAAGGTAAGATGGATCTGAAGACCGAGCATGAGTGTTGTTCTTTGTCTGAAATGCCTTCTTCACTTCCGTGTTTGAAGGTTTTGCAACCCACGGTCTCAATCTTTCCGCTTGGAGAATCTTCAACTTCCCCCATCATCTCATCATCATCATCATCATCAATTAGCGTCACTTCTTCCTGTCTCGTCGCTCAGTAGACTCGCCCAAAAGTTTTCGTTGTCACAGTTACCTCCATCCAAGGAGTGAGTCAACAATTTTGTAAAAGAGTCTTCCGAGACTTCTGATCAGATGTTCTCAGATGTTCTCAGATGTTTTCTAGTCATCCTCTTTTTTATCTTCTAGGCGTCTGGTAGATCGCCTTCACCTCGCGCAAGATCTTCGTTGGGCGTCATCTCTTGTTGAACGGGGAATCCGCTACGCACATGAAGGACAGTACTCAGCTGCAATCGACCAGTATGATGCGGCTCTAGCGAGTGTCCCAACTCACGTCGATGCTCTTGTTGCTAGAGGCGCAGCACTTGCCAATCGAGTGAGTTCTCCAGCATCGCTGCTGACGGGCCTTCGATTGTTTATTTCAGCGACGCTACGATGACGCGATTGCGGATTTTTGACGAGGCTCTACGCATAGATCCCCGGAACGACAACGCACGATGCTACAGAGAGAAAACAGTTGAAAAGAAATTGAAACAGCTGTCTGACAGAACATCAGCAGAGAGCCATTCAGGTTTTGGGTTCCGTTCAACAGAGTCAAAACGTCGAAAGAGCGAACTTGGTGAATTTTTATGGGACTGGAAGGAAGAAAAAAAACGGTTGCACAAATACAAGTTTCGCAAATAAACCGCTATCACAAATGTGTCATGACGTCATCACATCATCACAAATGTGTCATGACGTCCTCACAAATGTGTCCTGACGTCATCACAAATGTGTCCTGACGTCATCACAAATGTGTCCTGACGTCATCACAAATGTGCCATGACGTCATCACAAATGTGCCATGACGTCATCACAAATGTGCCATGACGTCATCACAAATGTGTCATGACGTCATCACAAATGTGTCATGACGTCATCACAAATGTGTCATGACGTCATCACAAATGTGTCATGACGTCATCACAAATGTGTCATGACGTCATCACAAATATCTTGTCATCACAAATATCTTATCACAAATATTTCGAGTTAACAGCAACAATGGGCTTAGAAATTACTGCCGAGTAATCGTTCCATATTTCATCGGTTGGTTCCGCGTTTGTATGAATACGCTGGGTTTGATTGCGGTCATGAATCCTTAAGCGAATCATTACGCCGACTTTACAAGGTAACCGCAAGCCTCACGAAATCCTCAGCTCGACAATGTCCATCAGCCTCAAACACTGTATGGCCATGCTTGAAAACGACTTCTTTTTGGACACATCTGGACTTTGATCAACAATGTCGCTTCCATGCGAAGAAGTCAGTCATCCCACAGAGCAGCATGAGCACTCTCCTGAAGTGAGTCCCAGAGACGGATTTGGAGTGGTGAAGGAAGGCCCGATCACGAACTCTTCACTGAAATTCCTGCGACAAAATCGTTGGAAACACTATTTCTTCATTTGAGATTCCGCTGCCCATATGTACTGCTTCGCACTGAGCGAAGCACGAGTGATGCTGTTCACTTGTTGACCCCTTCTTGATTTGTAATGACCATTGCTTGTATTCAATGCTCCCATTTATCGCTTTTGAATTTCAAGCAATTCGAGGAATGGGTTTTATGTTCTCATTTCTTGCCACCTACCAATCATTGTGGTGGTGAGCTGTACTTCCTCTCTTAATGATGTTGTGATGACGAGATATTTGTGATGACGAGATATTTGTGATATTTTGTGATGACGAGATATTTGTGATGACGAGATATTTGTGATGACGAGATATTTGTGATGACGAGATATTTGTGATGACGAGATATTTGTGATGACGAGATATTTGTGATGACGAGATATTTGTGATGACGAGATATTTGTGATGACGAGATATTTGTGATGTGATGACGAGTCTAAGCGGCGTCTCGGTTGGTGTTGGGATGACGCAATCACACATGACTTTCAGTTGCTGCGCAAGCTAGGAATGTAGTCCGCGATACGTTCTGCCGTTTCCAACTGTTTCTCATGAAGCTTGTCTTCTTTCGAAGAGGATCAAGTATCCAGAAAGAAATAGGGAGTAATCCTGCCGATTTCTGCTCCCTGCTACACTAGAACAATTACGAAAGGACAAAAGAAGGCGACTGCAGGTTTACGAAGCTTCATTCCAATGTTTGTCAAACATTATTCCAAAAAATTCCAGTAGCGATGTGACGATGCACAAGGACATCAAAATAGCTAGTTAATGATTGTTCAGCGGTTGTAATTGTTGATGAGTTTGGAATATCTCTGTTTAGCATTGCATCAAATGACGAACGCGATCGGTACAGCAAGTGGAAACTGTTGCTCATTTAAAAAAATGATACTTCACTATATATTCAAGGTACCACTTGGTTTGGCCCCCCTCAAATCCTCTTTCAGTTAGTAATCTTTCTGTTGGTGTTACAGAGATGTTTATTAATTCCATTGGAGGGCTTAGCTCTCGAGACAAGCGAGGATAGATCGTTCGCCGGCAAATGTAGCCACTGTGTCGGTGCTGGGCTTCTGAAAAGCGTCACTACCAAGGATTGATAGTGTAGCACGATTGAGAGAACACCGTCTCAAGTGAGTGAGTGAGAGAGCACCGTCTCAAGTGAGTGAGTGAGAGAACACCGTCTCAAGTGAGTGAGTGAGAAGACCGTCTCGAGTGAGTGAGTGAGTGAGAGAACACCGTTATGGTGAGTCCAATTTGCTGAGTGAGAGCACATCCCAATCATCAAGAAAGAAGTTGCTACCGTTTCAGACGGAGTCCATCAGGTTCGCTGTAACAAATTATGAAGCTTCCCAGCGCCTCTTGCACAATGCCGGGAGCCCTGGAGGATTTAAACGCAGGATACGAGAAGTGGCACCACTTGCTTGCACCTTTCCGGCTTCCCTTTCCGCATTATCATTAGTTGTTGCTTGTTCTGTCTTAGCTTATGAAGCCACCGTCGTTTTCCAAGAAGCCATTGTTTCTTTGGACAGTGTGTATCTCTTGGGTTGGTCGTGTCGCTTCGATCGCAGTGGGTGCGGAGGACTGCGACTGAAGTTGAAGCCGTGGGAGAAACAAAAAGGAAAGTTCCCAGGAGGACGTGACTAAACAACACGCGGGCGCAGCAATGGAAAACTGTGCCATGACTCTAATTGACGATCACGCCATCTAGCTACCCTTTAGCGGGTGTGCACTGCCGATTTTCTCATCAGTTTAGAAATTATTAACTTTTTCTCTTCATGGACAGGTCAATAACACATGGTGTATTGTTCAAATAATCAGAACATGACTGAGAAGAAACGAGCAGCACGGAGTAAGTTTCCCTTATAACCACGAAGCCACTCAATATTATGCGAATCAGGAACTCACTTTCACCGGGCCCGCAATATTTTGCTGTCCATCGCTTTTTAGAAGAGTGAATTTTTTTTCTGCAACAGAAGAAAGTATTGTACCGACTCCTGCGACACTGTGAGCTCACCTTGTGTACAGACCTCATGTGTCTCGAGCGATTGCCCGGGTATGCAAAAAAACGCTGAACATTGAACACCACTCTCGTCGGAGTAATCGCATTTGTATTTCAAGTTCTGCAACAAAAGAAAGTATTGTACCGACTCCTGCGACACTGTGAGCTCACCTTGTGTACAGAATCAATATGTCTCTTGAGACAAGATTTCCTTTCATAAGACTTTTCACATTTACCATTTAGGAAGGCGCGATCGCATATAAATTTTTTCTCCCCCTACAGAAGACAATAATGTACCGACTCCTGCGACACTGTGAGCTCACCTTGTGTACAGAATCAATATGTTTCTTGAGATGTGATTTCCTTTCATAAGACTTTTCACATTTACCATTTAGGAAGGCGCGATCGCATATAAATTTTTTCTCCCCCTACAGAAGACAATAATGTACGACTCCTGCGACACTGTGAGCTCACCTTGTGTACAGAATCAATATGTCTCTTGAGACGTGATTTCCTTGTATAAGACTTTTCACATTTACCATTTAGGAAGGCGCGATCGCATATAAATTTTTTCTCCCCTACAGAAGACAATAATGTACCGACTCCTGCGACACCGTGACCTCACCTTTTTGCAGTTGTAACTCGAGAGACTTTGTGTACTTTTATAAGACTTTCCACATAGATTGAATGACTTTCTTATCCCCTACAGAAGAGAGTGTTGGAGACAGAAAGGAGAATTTGCGGCCGCATTGGTCATTGCGTACGCTTCCTCCCAGGACAAGCTCCGTCGGGCGATCTGTGGTAAACGTCCATGAATGCGTCAAGGGTGCTGATGTCACCTAGAACGAGTGTTGATCATTGAATGAACGGACAAAGCGTCTTTGAGGCCTTTTAATACTCAAGATACAAATGGGTAGGTCGGTTTGCCATGGCAATAATTGCTTTGCTCACTTGTTTCATCTTGGTAAGGGAAAGCCTGAAGACAGAGCCAAGTTAAACTGCAGGAGCCATGTTCCCACCAATGAAACGATGCCGGAAACAGTCCTCAGCAATCGACGGCTTCTTCTCAGATTCGTGGTATGCAGAGTCGGAGCGTAATCTACATCTTGGGCTAGATGAAACGAGAAAACAATCGTGTTTGGAGATTGTTCGACTCCAGTGACAAAAGCTCGTGCATCAATGAAGTCGTTGTTCGGCGGTATTGGAGAAAATTGTGTGACCAGGAAACTGGTCACGTAGATTACATGCTCTAGTATATTGTTGTGCGGATCTTGTCTGGGTGATTTTGCTCGGTGTTGTCTTAAGTCGCGGTGACTTTTGTGGGGAGTGCGGACGACGGACGTGCAGACGTGACTGACGTTTCTTGTTGCCTGTTTCGGCAAAACAAACAAAACCCCAGGACGGCACCGTTCACTGAAGCACTGAGCCACAACACAAGGCAATACCAGGAGCTAGCGAACCGACTATTTTACATCTCAATACTCCCCAGAGCTAGCTGCTGGGTTAACTTGACTCCGGATTAGGGGTTGACGACGAAG